>NW_011499994.1:318345-318795 GCF_000495115.2 Populus euphratica | reverse complement strand
GCTATAAATAGCCAATGAATTCAAGAAAAAAAAAAAGAAGAAAAATAAAAAAATTCATTCTCAATTTCAATTCTGAATTCGGAATTACTATTTCGGGTTACTATTCATTTTCTTATACTTTTTCTGTATACTGGTAAGATATTAAATTTTTTTTTTAATAAATTGAAAAATATCAAAAATATCCCAACCGTTAGATTTAATAGTATTTAGATCTGAGCCTTTGATTTCGTAGGATACAATAGGCTTTACCGCACCAGATTAACCCCAATCAATCTCAGCCGTTCAAATAATCTGCCCTTCGATCTGGTTGCGCCACGTCAGCAGGTGTACCGACGGCTCGGTACATCGCGATACACCAGATCTCAGACCATTCACTTCTGACCGTCCGATCACTTGAAGATCAAACGAATCACAACCGCATGATCTGTTCATCCGAGATCCAGCGGTTCA
>NW_011499994.1:318002-318224 GCF_000495115.2 Populus euphratica | reverse complement strand
TCTCTCCTCTCGCCGGCGATTCTCTCTCTCTCCGCGGATCTCCCATTTCCGGCCGTATCAAGCCGTGAAACCACCACAGAATTGTGAATCGCCTCCCCCTGAGAAAAACCCCTGCCTTTTCACACTTTTCACCGGCTAATTTGGCCGGAAAAAGGCTGCGACCGACATCGACCAATCGACCTTCAAGTCGTCGATTCTCCCTCCTCAGCCATCAACGGACAA
>NW_011499994.1:306491-317358 GCF_000495115.2 Populus euphratica | reverse complement strand
TCGTGTAGCGACAGCCTAGTAGAAATGTAAATAACATGAAGATGACAAGTATAAAAAAAATAAAGAATCATGGATGATCAAGTGTAAGACTTGATTAAATCATCAAAGTCTTTAAGTAAGAGAATATAATGTCAGTTGGGCATTAATTTGGTATTGCTTAAGTCAACAATGTTAGGCACCAATTCGGTGCTACTTGTAACACTAATTAATACCTCGTGTCTTTTGCAAGTCAAAGGCATGGATATCTGCCTATAAATAGGCGGTGCATTTAAGCCTAAAGATGCACCAAAAGAGAGAAATAAAAAGAGAGTAAAAAGAAAAGTGATCCTACAAAGTTGTAAGGAATCTGCAAGAGAGTAAGTAAGGTATTTTCTCCTATTAATAGAGAGATTCCTAATTGTTCTTCTATTAGTAGAGAGAGGTTGTAATTCCCATATTATTTAGTAAAATCCTTCTATACTTACACGTGGATGTAGCTAAATTTAAGTGAACCACGTAAATTCTTGTGTCTTATTTTCCATTTTATCCTGTCATTTATCTTTTGTCTTGTTTGATTTACATTTTAGTATCCTAAAATCATAGTCACCACTTGATCTCCCTGTGCTCTAGTGCTCTGCCTCTCTCAGTATCCCTACTTTTTGTAAATCTTTATTCATAAAACCCAATAACATAGCCCCGAGCTATTCCTCTCCACATTCTTAGTTGAACACAACACCTCAGGTCCTCACAAATCAAGCATTAAGGATCTCTCTCCATGAAACCTAATTTCAAGATGATTGTGGTTTGATTTTGGGAAATTCATTCATCAAAGTTTTTAATTTATTATTTTTTGGATTTTACAAATTGGATAACTAGATTTAGCCATAAAAACCTCAATAAATTTTATACGTTTTGTTAGTTTTTATCTTTAAAAAATAAATCATACCGAATCAAAATTATCGATTTAAATGTATATTTTTTATATGAACTTGATATATTTAAAACAATTAATAATTTTTTGAAGTGTGAATTTAAAAACAATCGAACTTAAAAAATAATAATAAAGAAAACCTTCCTGATCAGACAAAGGTTACCTTAGTGGGATTAATTTCAAGACCTCCTTTTAAAACCAGCATAGTAAATCACAACTCACCCTCGGCAAGTGTAAGAATTAAATCATTTTAAATGCACAAAAGTGCAAGAATTATATCAATTTAAGTAAACTAATAAACAATATATTTGGAGTTACGATCCAAGCAATTCCAAAGTGCGGTCATGTATGTGTTGAGATGAAAACATCACCTCCATTGTCTGGAAGCTCTCTCTCATTGCATGTTTTCTCGTTTAATAAACTGTGATGGACCCAAAGAGCAAGCTATGATTGCTCGGAAGGATATTCTAAGGACACCATTAATCTCAAAACTTGCAATATACTTCTTATATTTTTCTATAATGGCCAGCACGATCAAATTATTTGGGCACCACAACTTCCCTACCTAAGCATACATCTATGCATGAAATGGTGCTCTCTCTCCCTCCCTCCCTCCCTACACACACACACACACACACACAAAGTAGAATCCGTGTTTTATAAAATTATGAATTCTTTTTGCTTAAATATTTTTATGTATTTTTTAATCATTTTAATATGTTAATGTTAAGAATAAATATTAAAAAATAAAAATATTATTTTTATATATTTTTAAATACACAAATATTTTAAAAAATAAACCCTATTGCAATATTAATTACTTTCATAATATGTCAGGCAGTTTCATAATATGTCAGGCAGTCCTGGAACTAAACAGCTTTGCCTAGATTCTGGCTTTCTCTAGATTCTTCCGCGTCTCATATTTTCCAAGAAAATGAATAATGTGGCCTCCTCTAACTACTAATTTGATTAAGATATGCTAATCTTGATTCTTCAATAGCTGAATTTGAAGCACCAAATTATTAAAAAATAAATTTACGTTGAGGGATCATAATTAGTTTGCAAAAAGTTATCTTCAAAAGCTGACCTCCCCACACACCCTAAAGAAAAAGGCAATCAAGGAGAGAGATGCATGTTACCAATATATTTATTCAGGTGTGATTAGACATCTAATTGAATTTAATGACCTTAAGGTGCTTTACCAAAATATAAATATAATGTTCTTATGTGAATTTTAGGTACATTTTAACTGTGGGTTTTATATGCAAAAGAAAACAAATTCATATTTTAGGTTTTTAATCGTGATATATATATAAGATCCTTTCAAATATACATTAAGATGGAAGAAAAATAGTGTTTTTAGAAATTTAATATAAACATAATTGGAAACATTTTTTATATGATTTCTCTCTTATTCTCTTATAAAATTTATCTTTTTATTAAATGTTTGTCTGTAATTGTGGTCTAAATGGAGATTAGTAAGAAATATATTATATAGTCATGTCTCATGAAGATATAAATCCATAATATATAGATCTATATATGTAAGAAATAGAAATTCGAATGTAATATTCCAAAGAGTTGGATGCTTGTACCTTCCAAAAATATCCACAATCAAATTTTGGCACTACTTTCTTTATCATGCTCCTTCCCAATTTTCTCGCATGACATACTTATCTCTTAATTAATAGCATTTGTTTAAAAAATTTATTTACAAAAATGATAAGATAGATATACATCTTAATCATATTTTATAATTTCTATATATATATATATTTGAGCATTTTTTTCTTAATTTTAACGACAATTGTGGTATAAGTTTATCAGCATTGGATATAAAGACATTTGTCTTCAAATGTCATTAAATTCTAATGGCATTTGAAGCAAATGCCATTAGCTTCTAATAATGCCATTATAACATACAATTACAATGAATTTTACTCTAATACTGGTATAACTATGGAACAATTTATACTGAAATTCTATTTTGTAGCATAGTTTTCTTATTTTATCATTTTTTGTACTATTTTCTTCTTTAAATTCCCTTCTCTTCTTAATTTTGAATTTTCAGGTGGACAATGAGCATAATTTTCTCTTTTCTCATGCCAATAATGACACACTATTAGCTTATTTTCCTTTTGAAATTTATAAAACATATAATCAATAAATTAATTCTATATAAAATTCTATAAAATAAAATCCCTAATTATTTAAGTGTGGGTTTTATCATGTGAAATCAATAGTGTCATTAGGCCAACCTGGAATTAGGACCCACATTACCATAGCCAACTCAATTGCACCATTCCCTTGCTGTAAATTTCGGGAGAAATTAATTGAAAAAAAAGAAAAAAGAAGAAGAAGAAGAAACAGACAACACACTCAAATTTACACACATAAACCAATAAATAAATAAATAAACAAATACAAGAAAAACTTCTCGAATTCCCCGCTTAAACAAAAGCCATCCATTCTTCTTCCTTCTCCCTGTCTTCTCCTCCCCTTAAATTTCTTAGCCTTCTCAAAATCTCTCCTAATCTCTCTCTTACAGCCTGTGACACCTGTTTTAACATAATCCCAAATTAATTAAGACATTAAAAATATTACACAAGCATCACACTTCCATAAAAACATTGTAACTCTTCCAAACCCTGTTTTTCTTGTCTCTCTGTCCCTGCCTCTCTCTCTCTCTCTCTCTCATGTATATATATATATATAGACACACATATGTATCACTTCCCTTCACCACAGAGTGATTGTCGGAACCAAAAAATTAGCACCCACACTTTTATGATTGATCCTTCTTCTTCTTCTACTTCTTCTATTTATATTTGAGTTTCCCATATTTTCTTTCCGTCTCTTTGTCCTTCTATATTGTTCTTGAGTCTTTCTTCAAGTTTCTTTAACGTATAAAGGTTTCCCAAAAGCATTTAGAAAAGTTTTTGGGATTAAATAATTAATATGGGAGCCTGTGCCACCAAGCCGAAGGTGTTGAAGGAGGGGGAGACTCCTGAGCCGGTCAAGGAGGAAGTTGTGGTGGCAACAGGTGGTGGTGATGATGTTGTAGACAAGGGTATTGCTGTGGAGGAAGAGGAGAAGAAGGTTGTTAATGTTGAGAAAGATACTGGTGATGTTGGTGATGATAATAAGGTGGAGGCTGAGATTGTTGATGATAGCAGTAAGAGACGATCTCTAAGTAATTTGTTCAAGGAGGTAATGATTTTTTTTTAAAAAAAAAAAAATTGTTTAATGTATTAATTCTTTCTACACAATCTTATATCTTGGGCACAAAAAGGAAAGATTTTGATTTTATTATATGTTTAAAACGTGCTTACAAAAAATATTTCTTCAGTTTGTGTTAATTTTGATTTTATTTTTTTATATCTGGAAAGAGTCTTGATTAAATATAAATTTTGTTATTTAATATTAAATCTTGGGTTACATAAATTAAGTTGATCGATCGATTTCTACATTTTTGCTCTGCGATAAACTGTAACAGATGATGGTTGCTCTTTCTTCTAATTATTTCTCTTATTACAATTAAATTATTTAACCTCCTAATTTTACGTGGTTAATTAGTGTCCATTGATGTGATTTGTCTTCAAACTTCATATGGTCAAACTTGTCCCTTTCAAATCCTTTTCTTATAATCTGACGTTCGATTTTTTTTCTTGGTGAATTTCTCTGCTGTTGGTCTATAGCAGGTCAAGAATAGGAAATTAAATTGAAAATTCTCTAGTATACATGCATGGTTCTTCTTGTTATGGTGCCCATAAAATTAACACAAGCAACCCAATTAATTGTCAATGTTTTGACAAAATAATTAAAGAATATACCTAGTTTATATAATAATTATTTCAATTGCAAATGAATTGATATTCAATCCCACTTGAGAAATATTACAGGGTCGATACCTAACATTAGTGACATGATTGCTTTGAGTGCGTGCACACAACTGTATAATAATTTCTCAAGCATTTTACTTTTGTTGTAAGCCCAATTATATATTTTAATCTCCAAAGCCTTATTTAATCTGTCCCATTTGTCTTTATGTTTGTCTATATTGTTGTGTCGGCATGAATAATTTATTTACCCTAAGTTTTTTTTTTCAATAAACTTTTTCCCTCGAAGACCTCTTTCTCTATGTAAAACATGAGTTTGCAGCTATTTGTACCATGCTTATTTGTTTTCTGGGATATGGTAAGCAATAAAGTTAAAAGCTTTAGATTCTTTGAACTGGAAAGCCTGCGTAAGGTTTCCCTTCAACTTTGTTGTTTCACATTTCATTTGATGTCTAGCACAAAAAAATCTTGTTCGAGGACCCACCTGTTGTTTGGTTCCTCCAAGTTTTTTCTCCATATCTGATGTGGTTTCATTTTCATAACCTTGGGAGTGATGAAAAGTTTTTAGCAGCTGCCCCCTGATTTTTCTTTTTTCTTTTTAATATATATTTCCACTCAATAAAAGATAGAGAAGAAGAAAGACATGTATTCCTTTTCTTTTTCTTTTTTTTTGAAAGTATAAAAATTAAATAAAAAATTTATTACATATTTATTTTATAATTTCATCTTTTTTTTTCAACGAAGCATGTTTTTGTCTTTTTTTTATATAAAAATACTTTTGTTTTAAACATTTTCTGATACCAACGGGTTTTGGTATATAAATGATAAATGCAGGCAGTAATTGAAAGCAAGCTGTTGAGCACCAGAGGTCGGATATGTATGAATGTCCCTAGTTAATGGTGCCGGAATTGAGGGTTTAGCTGGATGCAGTAAACATCCATCAAAGAATATATAGCTGTAATGGTTGTTGGGGCTTGGATTATTCTGATAAATTGTTTCCAACCAATTCGATTAGCTGTGTCAGATTGTTGGTGATCTTAGTTAAATTTTGGAACTTGCCTTTCAGCCTCTTTGCTATGCTCCTTGCACTCCATTGACTTGCTATGCTAGTCTATAGATACATTTACATTTGCGTCGCCAAGTTTACCCAACAATTCACTGGATAGGTTATTATTCAGCCTCATGGCTGACAAAAGACTGGTGTTAGTTGGGTGTTCCCGCACGGACCTGTCCAAGCCGTGGAGGATCAGTTGTGGTATCCCATTGGGACTTGTGGATCTACTAGTAAATATGTATAAAGTGTTTCAGGACAGAAGGAGCAGAAACATGTCTCTTCTATCTCCAGTGTTTCTGTTTTTTCTGTCTTGAGACAATAACCGAACACTGGCGACGGTTAAAGGACTCAAACGCGATACTTTTTCTTGCTTTGAAAGGCTATCTTAAGCTACATGGTTATGTATTAGTAAAATCTGCATGTCTATTGGATTCTGAATCTTCTGAGATATCTTATGGTTGAAATGGTATTCTATGCAGAATGAAGCAGGGAAGGAGCCAACAGAAAGTGACAAAGCACCAGCAGAACCGGAGAAATCAGACAGTAATGAAAAACCTACCGAGTCAGCAGTGGCTATAGATGAACCATCAACAGTAAACGAACAATCTGTGGAAAAGCCAGAGGAGCCAGTAAAACAAGAAAAAGTAGTAACCGAAGCACCTGAGAAATTAGAAACATCAAAAAGCACTAATAAACCTACCGAGCCAGCAGTGGCAAAGGAAGAACCATTAACAGTGAAGGAACAACCTGTGGAAAAGCCTGAGGAGCCTATTAAACAAGATAAAGCAGTAACCGAAGAACCTGAAGTGGTGCCTGGACAAGAAACTGTGAAATCTGAAATTCCAGCTGAAATTCCAGCTGAACCAGTGCCAGCTTCCGGAACTGTCAATGCTCCTGTAAAGGTAGACACAGAGAAAGTAACAAGTGAAGTCACTCCTGGAGCAGCAGCAGAAAAGACTAAAATTACTGAAACAATAGAGGAGAAAAAACCAGAAGAGACCAAGTGAGGTCTTGACAGTAATGTCTAAAGTGTGTTTTTAGCTGTAGATGACTTTGAGATCGTCACCACTCAGCAGTCATCAGGCATAAGGCTGTGACGAGGTGGTTACCAACTTGCCGGTACTTTTGCTGGTTCTTTCGTGAGCTTGTTTCTCTTGTTTTCTCACATATCAATATTTCTTTTCTTTTGGACTTGTTTGACATCTCCATATCCTTGAGGACGGATGGATTTATTTGTTAGATTATATATAAGCATAGATTGTTTTATGCACAATTTTTTAGTGGTTTTTTTATTCTTGCATTCTGTGGTTTATGTCCTGTTCATACTCTTGCTTCTTGATTTTTATTTTTGAATAATTTAAATGCACATTAAAGATGGAAATTGTTCATCGAAAGGTTCATCAATAACATATCCCAAGATCTCAATCCATATTTGAATTTGAAAACGAGATATTTGGGTGGAAATCCCGAATCATTTAACTTCCATTTGACGAGAATTAACATAATTGCCATTATCAACACAAATCCTGAAGACATGTATAAATTAAAACGAGATATGAGCTCCAGATGCTTGATTAATCATACAACTTTAGGATCAACACCTCCAAGCCAAAGACTAGTGCCAGCCTGCCAGGGAATTGTGAGCAGAGAAGTCCAAGCACACCAATGCTGCCATGTGGAACAGGAAATACAGAAGGGCTTTTATCAAGCTTATGGGGTTAGTAGGAATTAATCTTGGCCCTATGTAGCTTGGCTTCTGCAAGAGTTGCTTGAAAATCCCATGAACCCTATGTAGCTTGGCATTCTGAATATCATTGATATCAGCGTACTCGATGGCCTTTTTACATGCCAAAGCTTCACCTTGGAGAGTTGAAGATACCTCGCATCTCCATACCCTTCCCATGATAATATTCCCCTTACTATTCCTAGCCACAAAAACCACCCTCGCTTCACCTTGCCCAGAAAGAAAAGATGCATCAGAGTTGAAATTTACTTGGCCATGCATTGGCAGTTTCCAAGTGACTGATGATACAAGGATTGATCTTCTCTTTCTGGCCCATCCCTGTTGTGAAGCATATATATACGGCAAAGCACATTCCTGAATTTCTCTTTGGGTCAGGAGATTTTCCTTTAAAAGACAAAATCATTCCTTGTTTTCTATTAGCAGCTAACATAAAAGAGCAATTTGGCACTGGATTTTCACGAAATATCCTTTAAAAAGTTGGCTGAAAAGGAGCAAAAATGTTTTGCGGTGCAGCCTTTGGATACCATGGATTTTTTGGCTTCGGCTGTGTCTGGTGGGGGCACACATGGAGCTCTCACGCTATAATTAGGTAATCTTGTTGATATTATCGAGGCAATGAACATATAGGTATGGTAATTTTCAAGCCACGGGAATGCGACATCGAGTCCGGGGCCAGCTTTAAAACGAAATGCAACATATAGCATGGCAATAATTTTTTTTTTAATTTTTTTTAATATTAATATATTAAAAATCTAAAAATATAAAAAAATTAATTGAAAACCAACATTTGATATTAATACAAGATCTGGGAAAGATTTGAGCCCTCATTTGTTTGTTGTTGGTGAAGGTAACAATATCCGAAGAAAATAATTCAATTTCAAGGTGGTCATCGTGTTTCGGAAGATTCATGCATCGTTGTCAATACCATATAGTTATTAAAAAACTATTTCAAAACATTACTTAATTTTTTCAGTTAAAATATTTATATATATATATATATAAATCAACTGTTTGCAAACTATGGAATTAATAATTTAAATTCTACGGTCTCCACTTCCTTTTTTAATTAAATTAAAATCTAAAAGATTTTTACTTTGAAAAATATATTTGATATTCAAGATAAAATGACAGTTGGCAAATCTTAAGTTTAAAAACACCTATAATTGAAAGAAATATTAATAATTACTATAAAATCATTCTAAAATTTCATCAACTAATTTAAAATTCTGAATTAAAATATTATTTATACATATAACTTTACATCATTTTGCGCACGCTCAAACAGACACACATCTCAATATCAAAAGACCTGGTAGCCATGGTGTTGAAAAAAGTAAGAGGCTCACTTTAGTGGTCGCTCCTCGAAGCCACCAAAATTGAACTTGCACCATCCACACATGATAACAAAGACAAGGCCACCAGGATTTAAAGTCTTGTCCCTACCTTTGCTATTCCTCTCTACACTATATTATATATATCCCGGCATTTTTGCATACCTTAGCTGTTAGCACCATTGCTCCGGTCCCTTCTCAGTTCTCATGCTTTGGCGATTCACCTACTTCTACATAACTTTCTACCTTCCCTTCTCTAGCTTTGTTCCAATAGATTAGACATGGCATGCAAGATTAAACCATGGTATGCGATACTTGTGCTACTGAATTTGGTGTCACAATTGCAAGATTATTGTGCTCATGCAGCTCCACAAGCGCCGTGTTTTTTCATTTTCGGAGACTCCTTGGCAGATAATGGCAACAACAACAACCTTGCAACCGTTGCTAAAGCCAATTACCACCCGTTCGGCATCGATTTCCTTAACCAAACCACCACTGGAAGGTTTACTAACGGCCGAACCACGGTGGATATTATAGGTCCTGCCTTCCTTACTCTGCTTAATTCCTCCTAATCACTTGCATTCTGGTTTGGAAATGCTGGTTCATGCGGAATGATTTTTATTTTTTTGGCATATTTTGGATGCCAATTAGATACTACATTCTGCCATGTGCAGGTGAACTTTTGGGCCTTGACAAACTTATTCCATCATTTGCAACTGCTGGAGGGAGGGACATACTAATTGGTGTTAATTATGCATCTGGGGGAGCAGGCATTCGTGATGAGACTGGAAAGCAACTGGTACCAAATTAATTATTCCGACTGCATTTACGCTGTGTTGTCAAAAGTCATTAACCCATATCGGCGCATTATTTGGTTCAAAGATCAAAGTCATATGTAACATGTGTTAAATTGAGTTAATTTAAAATAAATTTATATTTTAAAAAAATAATTTTAAAATAATATTATTTTAATTATTTTTTAAATCAAACACGGATTAATTTATTAAATCATTTAAGTTTAACCGGTCATCTCCCACCTAATTTTTCTTTTAAAACCCAACTTTAAACATGTCTAAATATTGCAAGTAGACAAATAATTGAATGCACAACAAATATTTCAACGCTGGACAATAATTCAAGCTGATCATCATCTTGTTCTTTCCAGGGTGGTAGGATCAGCCTAAACAGGCAATTGCAAAATCACAAGGTTACACTCTCGAGTTTGATTAAATTACTAGGAACTCGAGAGTCAGCAGCAAATCACCTCAACAAGTGCTTATATTATGTTGCCATGGGCAGTAATGACTACCTAAACAACTACTTTGTGCCTGGTTATTACAACACAAGCAGGCTATACACCCCTGAACAATTTGCCAAGGTCTTAATTGTTCAATATTATAAGCAATTAAAGGTAAGTTGTACTTAATCTTTTGCTTGTTTATTTATTTCTTGAATTCAAGTCGAAAATGAACATAATTTACTGTGTTTGTTGTTCATGGATTATATGATTTATAGCCAATCAATATATATATATATATATTCATATTTTGGTGAACATGAGGCCATTCTCAACTCTTTTGTTCTTCTTTAATATGTTCAGAGATTGTACCATCTTGGAGCAAGGAAAATTGCCTTGCCAGGACTTGGACCAGTTGGGAGCATTCCTTATGCATTCTCTAATTTATGCCGCAACAACGTAGCCACCTGTGTAGCAAATATAAACAGTGCAGCCCAGGTTTTTGATGCAAGACTTGTGCTGCTTGTTGATCGACTCAATAGAGATTTGGAGGATGCACATTTCATATATCTGAACAGTTCTGGGATGTCTTCTGGGGATCCTTCTGTTCTAGGTACGCACTTCATCTTTAGTGTGATGATCCATAATTATTTTTTATTCTTAAGGGGATGATTTGTTGTTAAAAGCTTTCTACCTTTAATATATATATATATATATATATATATATATATATATATATATATATATATTGT
>NW_011499994.1:278887-305340 GCF_000495115.2 Populus euphratica | reverse complement strand
TATATATATATATATATATATTGTACAAATCTTGAAACCATCATTCAAAAAACCCATTAAATAATTATAAATTCATACAACCGATACAAAAGAAGCATTTTTGAAATTGTTTAGAAAAAAAGAAAATTTAATCTCGAGAAAGTCCTGAGAAAATCCTTATCATTAATTAAAAAAATTATTTCTCCCATGAGAAATAACATTAGACTAGAATACTGTCTTGTAATCTGGAACAAGTTAATATTATTTTTTTAAATATAAAAATATTTTAATAATGTTATTAAACTTAATCAAGTAGATTGATTTTTAAATATTTATTTAACTTTTTACTTGATTCTAGATACCTGACAACTATACTAAACCCTAACATGATTGCTAAACCCAATAGCTTGGATCTGACGTAATTACTAAACTTAAACATGGATCTAGCATTGATTCAACATGCATTCCTAAAATTTAAATATTTTTTTATTAATTTCTAATTTTAGTGAAAAAATAATTTATAAAATCACAAAAAATAAGATAGTAAAAAGAACAATAAATCTTTTACATATACAATATTGTTTTTCCTATAACATAGCATATCAATTCAAAAAAATTTATATATATTAATAATTATAATGTAGAATAAACTTTCATGGTCCTTGTAATGGTGCTGCTGGGATGAATATTATTAGAGGCTACCAGAGGAGGCTGGGAAGACCAACTGATTACTAGTGTAACCCAGTAACTCGATCAGGTTGGTTGGATCCAAAGTTTGACAAATAAATCATGCAACAACATCTCATATTTTAAAAAGTATTAACCCTTTAAAAAATAGCCAGCACTTGGATGGAAACATAAAATTAATATTTACATTCATGGTGTATAAAAAAATATTAATTTATTTTTGAAGACTTGAAATAAATCACATAGAAGTCAACATTTTTTTCATTCTTTCTCTTTGAATATAACAAATTTATAAAATAAGTTACACAAATAAAAAAGAGTTTGTAATTAAGTTTTACTATATATAAATGAAAAATCCTGCTTGAATGAGATAATGTTTGGTTTTACAATCCAATTATGTTTTTAAAAATTTTTAAATTTTTTTACCTAGACAATTAGGTCTAGTATTTTTACTATACCTACATACCTTGGGTCTAGAAGGCTTGATCAAGATCCAAACAACTTAGGTCTTGCAACAATGTTAGACCCAAGGTTTCTGGGTTTGACAACAACGTTTTAGACACACACTTGGGTTTAACAATCATATCAGACCTCAATATGATTGCTAGACCCAAGGTTTTTAAATCTAACAGTAACGCCAGACATGCGCTTAGATTTGACAACCATGCCAGATTCTAATATGGTTGTCAGACCCAAGTAGTTTGGGCTTGATAGACCTCAGCAAGCGAGTTTGGCATGGTTTCCAGGCCCAGGCACTTGGGTCTAGACCCAAATGACTTGGATTTGACATATTTGTCACATTTAATAACCTTAAATCTGGCAGGTATGATTGAGACCCAAACGCCTTGGGCCTAACATGACTATTAGACTCATATAGACAAACATGCTAGATCTACATTACTTGGTTCTGGAACCCAAGTAATTTGGGTTCTGCTTGTTTATTAGACCCAAGTAAACGTGGGTCTAATGCAACTTTTGAAATTTAAAAATCATAAAACAATATCAAAATACCAAAATATCTCTTATGATTATAGAAAATTACATGAAAAGCAGTGTGAAAGAACAAAAATATCCCCATATGCAAAGCTTTTTTTTGTCTTTTCGAAGGCTAAAGATGTATTTTAATTATTTAATAGTTTTTGAAAGGTAAAAAG
Source organism: Populus euphratica (assembly GCF_000495115.2). Lineage (NCBI taxonomy): Eukaryota > Viridiplantae > Streptophyta > Magnoliopsida > Malpighiales > Salicaceae > Populus > Populus euphratica. The sequence continues at coordinate 303,520 of NW_011499994.1, read as the reverse complement.
AAAAAAAAGAAACCCTGGGTAATAGGTTTTAATTTTGTTAATCGTAAGAGTAGAGTAATATTTTTACTATGCAAATAATCATGAAAAGACTACCATACCCTTATTGAAACATTTAATGGCTAATGAGACTATGAAAAATTCTAAAATATCCCCATAATTAGGGCTTTGATTTTTTCAACCAAATGACAAGTGATAATTTAACTGTTTATAAAAAGACAAAATTAGCCCTATCCCAAGCCTTCAGAGCTTGAAAAATTTATTGTGCAAGTCTATAGTGGACTATGTTTTGATCCACAGTACACTTGCATAGGATTGTTAGACCTAAGTATCTTGGATCTGACAATGTTGTTGGCATGGTTTTCGGGCCCAGGCACAAGTCTGGTATTTTTTTGGGCATGACAATCATGCCAGATCCAATGCACTTGAGTATGACAAACATACCTCACTCAACAAACAATAAATAAAGAGGATAATTATGTACTTTAGTTGTTAAGAGAGAAAATAAAGAAAAAACACAAGCTATCGATTACTGATAGCAATCCAACTATTATATGTCTTATATATCACACCATATGTAATAGGGCATGACTATACATTTAAAGAGATGACACATTTAAAGAGATGATGGATGGCTATATTTGACAGCTAAGAAGTATCACATGCACTTTTTTAATAACGTGAGCGTCATCCATTCACTGAGAAAGAAAAAAAAGTCAAAGAAACATCTTGTGTAAAGATAAAAAATTAAAAATAAAACAACTATTATAATCCATAATAAAGTTTCTTGATATACAATGATTTCTCATTATATTTAATTTTTGTTATAATATTAGTAGTAGCAAAATTGATTGAACAAATTGTAGCCAGCTGCCTCCCATGTGCTTTTTTAATAGCACTATCGTCATTCATTCGCTAAGAAAAAAAAAAAGAAACTAAAGAATTGTTTCTGCCCCCATGTTTTTTTTTAACAGCACGAGCGTTATCCCTTCGCTAAGGAAAAAAAAAGCCAAAGAAACGTCTCATGTAAAGATAAAAAATTAAAAATAAAACTATTATTATAATCTATAATAAAATTTCTTGATATATAATGATTTTTCTCATGATATTTAACTTTTGTTCCCCCCACCCCCCAAAAAAACAAAAAAGAGAAAAAACCGGCCCCATAACAATGATCATCTCAATCATAGGTACCCAATAATTATCTTGATGTGTCCTCCCTTTACATGCTTTTGTGAAGAACAACTAGATTGATGATTTTAGCATGATTTATGAATTTTCAATTATAAATCTTCTATATCATAGAATTTTATATGAAAAAGATTTCATCCGTACATAAATAAAAATAGAAGTTATTTGGCTCTTCATAACAAAATTATCAAATTTAGCCAATTTCATTTCTAGTAATAAAATTTAGATTATAAATCGTACAAGTTGATCCAAGTCATTTTAAAACAATATTATTTCAAGATTTAAAAAAAAAACATAAAATGATTTGTTTTATAAATTATGTTTTAAAATTAGATTTTGACCGAGCTATACCTAGTTTAATAATACTGCTCCGTGGATGCATGTTACTATTACTATTTCTAGCTAGATTATGAGAAGTGTTTGTTTTGTGCATTGATGCAGGATTCAATGTTGTAGATGTTGGATGCTGTCCAGTACGCAGTGATGGTCAATGCATTCCAAACTCAAATCCATGCAAAAATAGGACTGAATATGTATTTTGGGACGCTTTTCATCCCACCGAGGCTCTCAACCAATTCACCGCAAGGAGATCCTACACTGCTTTTCTCCCATCTGATGCTTACCCCTATGATATCAGCCATTTAGTTCAAATCAAGCTCTAATTGAAGACACATAATTCAGACTTCAGAGATAACAACTATTTTTATATTTATGTTTTCTCGGTCTCTCCACTGCTGATATTAACTTTATATGTTAAAACAGCAGCTCAAGAAGTGGTGCAGCATGTACTTTGTTGTACCTCAAGAATGTCAAGCCATGCTTCTGAAAAACATTTTATTGATTTACGTGTTTCATTTGATGGGGGTAGTGTTTGGTTATCTTCTCGAGACATAAGAAATGACAACGATGGGAATAAGAATGACATGTCAATTCATTCTATGATTGTCACAAAAATACATTTATTTTATGTTTTTATTTTTGTCAAATATATTTTTGTTTTTTCTAGTTATGTCCTTTTTATTCTGGAATACTATCCAAATGCAAATAAGGGATACCAAATACTACTATCATTATTTGATTTTTGTATTCATTATTCTATTCTTGATTTTCACATATATATAGCTGTAAGGATTATCTACCTTTATATTCCAAACAAAAACTCGTAATCAAGCCTTTCAGCTAGACAATTTATCATTTTTTGGACCTGCTTACCATGCTTCCATTCTGCATCAAATTGGAGGATTTGGCTTCTCATGGTCAAAATATTAAAGAAACAATTTACTCATGAAGCATCAACAATGTTACGGGGAATGAGATTTTGCTGTGGAAAGCGTATTGACGATTTTTTTGTTTTTGTATTTACCTAGTGTGGTCAAGGGCATTGAGCAGAATAAAGTGGACTTTTCTGTGACAGGAGACTCAATCCAAGATGCAACTTTGACCTCGATAACTTCAGGGCTTGGAAGATATCCCATGTCAAAAGATAAGGAAAAAATGTTGCTTCTGGTTTGGCTTTGGATATGCCTAGGCCTTGTCTGATAGTGGGGCAGGGCTAGATGTGACCCTTCTGTTTGTTGTAGCAGTGCAGCTTGTATGAACACATTGATGTAATTAAGAGTTCCAGGACCAAATTGACAATAGGCATAAATTTGAGGGATGTCAGTGCAGGTTAGCCCAAAGAACTTGATAGTTACACAGTGGAGCTAACCCAACAGCTAAGCGGAAGACAAAATGCCAACCACTCAGTATAAAAGCCTCAGCAAATGGCTGAAGGAGAGTCCAAACACAGATAACCAATATCTTCTGTTAAGTCATATACAGCTTCTTTGTAGATATTTATTTAATTCTATAAAATGTGAAATTAGCTTCTGCTGTAAGATTGCAACTTTGACTAGGCTATTTTATAAGCATATCATTACATGCTAGAATCATTATTGATTAATCAAGATAATGATCCTGGGCTGATGTAGATGAAGAATCAATCCACGGTCCATCTGATGAACGCACAAGGGACTGATTTTCACTGATGTTCCCGAATGATGATTGATCAGACTTGTGTTTATAACCCTTGAAACTCGATGGATCACCGAATGTACTTGGATCCATGACTAATTCCTGAACATCACCCTTTCCTTCAAGCATTTTTACTACTGCAGACATTTTAGGCCTCAGTGCTGGAGACTGGTTTGTGCATAGCAGTGCTACTTTAATCATTCCAACAGCCTCTTTCTTGTTGAATCGGGACCCTAAATTTGGATCAACCAACTCCATTATGTCTCCATTTTGTTGTAAATTCAGAGCCTGAAATAAACCAAAAGGAAAAAAGTAACAAAGTGACTGAACATGAACAAACAGACAACAGAAAACAAACATGTAGTGGTTGTTATGCTACCTCATGTTCGCAAAAGTTTCGGACTTGATTAGACGAGAATGTATGGAATTTATCAGTTAACTTATGATTAAGTGGCTGTAAAAAGTATGCTGTCTTCGAAGATACAATATGATATTCAGTTTCAGTTTTTTTATATATGGTCTTAAAGTAGTCTACCCTAGTCTGTTGTGGAGCTTGTATTGCCTGCACAGAATAAATGGAACTTATAAAACTTACCCAATCTAGGAGGCATACAAAATCTTCATCATGTCGAAATCTCATGTTGTTCATCCCAGCAACAATTTCCAACGCAACGACACCAAAACTGTAAACATCTGCCTTATAGGTTAAGTAACCATATAATGCATATTCTGGTGCCATGTATCCCCTGCACGGGAAAAAATAACTCAATGAACTTGGCTTCACTAAAACAAGTAAAAAAAAAAAATGCTAAATTTAAGTAATTCATTCATAGACGGTACTGAGTTTGTCAGTCAATATGCCCATCTATATCGTAATTATTGTATTCTGATCAAGGTCAACATTAGTCACATATTAGTTTTGTTTAACCAAACTACTTGAAAAAGAAAGCTGCGGTGATACTGGAGTTACGCACAAACACTAGCTGAAGAGTGAAACAGGGAGATATCAGATACTCACATAGTTCCAGCAACTCTGGTGGTGATATGGGTATTGTCCTCCTCGTCAAGCTTTGCCATGCCAAAATCAGAAATTTTGGCATTCATATCCCCATCAAGGAGGACATTTGTAGCTTTTATGTCTCTATGAACAATTTTTAGAGTGGATTCCTCATGCAGGAAAGCTAGACCTTTTGCTATACCAACACAAATCCTCTGCCTAGTATGCCAGTCTAGCTTTCTCTGGTCTTCCTTTTTGCCTGTAATCAGTATGCATAGCCCAACCAATCAAGCTTTGTACCTTAATTCTTTCTGTTATCCATTCACAGTGCTTTAGTTTCTTAAATCAATTTATAAACGATACTTCAAGGAATGAGCATAGCATACCATACAAAACATGTGCAAGGCTATTGTTTTCCATGTATTCATATACCAGTAACAATTGCTTCCCCTCAATGCAGCATCCATACAATCTAACAAGATTTGGGTGTTGCAAAGCAGAAATCATTCCTATTTCATTCACAAATTCACGATTTCCCTGCTTTGATTTAGCTGAAAGCTGCTTAACTGCAATTATAGTACCATCTGATAGCACTCCCTGAAACGAGAAGAAATTTAAGATAAATAAGGAAATGGATTCACTCAGGTCATTCTTCAATGTTATGAAGTGTAAGAAAATACTTGATAAGTACAAAGATGAAAGAAAAAGTTGCGCTATACTTTGTAGACGCTTCCAAAACCACCTTCTCCAAGTTTGTTTTCTGGATCAAAGTCATTTGTTGCAGCTTTGATTTGTCTGAAGGTGAAAATACCAGTTACCAGATCTAACCCAACTAGTTCTGCCCAAGGAACAAAGAGGATAAGTTGTGCTGCACAAATGATTCATCAGGAAAAAACTAACTTGTAAAAATACATGTCACTCATGGTGAAAAGATCTCAGCCTTGCACCACACTTGTATAAATCTGAGAGACCAAAAATGATACATTTCAGATTTTAGACATGCCTGCTTTTCCTTCCTAGCATCTTAACATGAGCCATACTACTATGTGAAAAAGACAAGCATGTGACAAAAAACCTTATATGATGAACAAATTAGGTCACACAATCATCATTGTGAAAGGGAAGAAAACAAATAACTTTTGCAATCCTACAGTACACAGCCTTGAGGTTGCTAATTTTCGTTTTTTAAAGTATGTATTAATAGGAACAATAGAACTCGCAGATCAAAAGAATGTTTATACAGTACCCGGATCCCTTGATTTCTTTCCTCCAAGATAACCTTTCCACCAAAGAGTAAATAGAAGCACGAAAATGAAGAACAATGGCACAACCACAGCACCAGCAACAATGAGTCTCTTCCTCTTGCCTTTATTAGGAGGCTTGAATTCTATGCAGAAATTGAAACAGAGACAGCAATTAACGTCAGATTATAGAGTTGTTTATTTCTATCTGCTTCATTATACATCAACCTACTCCATGCAACATTGAAGTCTATATCAAAATTTCAGATATAAAAGGTATGACTTACGAGATTCTACATCAATGGCTGATATTAGAGGACCATATATTCCAATTTTTGGTGATGTTGTCGTCCCTTTCCCAGCCCATTGAAGGCGGATCTCTAAAGCTCTATCCGTAACTAATGCTGTAGAATTATGAATGTATACCTTATCTACCCCTTGTGCTGCCTTTACAATATCAAAATCCTTTAACACAACTATGTCCTGCAAGAACAATGCTTCAATCAATTCATCTCTTATTACATAAGGAATAAATATGTGATCTTTAATACCTGGATATAAATGTCAAATATCCTTCTTCCAAGACTATAGAAGGATTTGTTGTCCCTCATTACTATTTCTGCAAAGTGAAGCTTCACAGTGTAATTCCCATTTACTAGACAGCGCACGTGGTATGTGAGAGACAAAGGAGTGAGGCGTGCATTTGTGTAAAGTTGAGAGTTGCTCATTCTGAGTATGGACTTATTTTGTGCCATGTAGTCATCTGCAGAAGGACGAACATCCCAGACATGTCCTGTGGTACTTAATTGCCAAACCTCTCTTTTTGGTACATATTTTGTTGCACCTCCAGGCTCATCATCTGCTTCATAGATGGTATTTCTGATGGCGGTTTCTGGTCCGCCACAATTTATGTGCACCGAGTATTGGTCTACACAGAATTGTGAAAATGTTGATGGTTATCAATGAGCATTGAGAACACAAGAAACAAATGTAATTTACTTTGGGATATCCGACTGAACATAAAATATCATAGCATTACAAAACAAAGAACATATACCATAATTTTGATGAAAAACCATAAGTACCTTTTGAACAATAATCAGTCAGGCATTCAACAGGTTTCCTGGACAGATTGGCGAGAGAGAACCGTCAGCTTATCTTAAAAAACAGAAACTGAAAAGGAGGAGAAAATGAAATGACATCTTATTGGAGTAGAAGCTTACGAGTAGTTCCCTCCCCAAGAACTTTTAAACAAATTCCTGCAAAACCAACACAGAAGTTAATTTTGAATGCAGACACAGAGGAAGCTGATATTCCCCAATTAAAGGAAAGACAAGGAAACAGAAGTCAAACTTACAGTGTTTCTTTACAATTAGTTGGCGAAGGGATTTCAGTGAAATTGTTGTAAGATAGATCGAATTCACTGCATGCAAAGACAGCTTCTTTCAACATTCAGACAACTTTGAACAAATTTTTAGAATACTTGATAAAGCTATTGACATAAACTTTAAAGATATTGAAACTGGATATAGCTTGATTATTCTTCAAAATCTAGGAGTATTCTTAAGCTACAGACCAATCATTAATCCTTCAAAACCATAAAAATAATGACTTTATGCTCTTACACGACAAGGGAAAACTCAAGTTGCCGGTAAAAGTCAATCATTTTAGTCATTCATATGATATGGTCAAGTGGATGGATAAAGAATTCCATAATTCTCTGTATTATGCATGCATTAAAGGTTATTTTTTTTATTAAAGTACACATTTCCTAGGAAAGAATAATAAATATATTATGAACTGAAATTTCTAACATAATTCATATAGAAGTTAAGAAAAATAGCATACTAGCGAGTATTTCTGCTCTCAATCCAGGTTGGGATGGATCCAGAAAGCATGTTCCTTGTAAGATACCTACACAACAAGCAAAAATTATCATTCAAATGAATATCTATCCATGACTACTGTTGCCAAATCCTGTCCTGAGAATGGAAACAATTTTGAAGCTTAGTTGGCGGCTTGGGACAATAAGAATATCCTATCAGACACATAAACTACACAAGATGATCATATGAATTATCGTATACACTAAATATCAAATCTGAGCTAGTTTAATATACTTAAGTAGAGAACTTGCTGCTGGATTTGGGTTGCAAACTAAAAAGATGACTACTGAAGAAAGCCACCCTCGTGAATCTAGAATACTCACATTTTCTCCAAGCTTACTAGGGAATCATAATTTGTTGGAAGATCACCTTTCAATCTGTTGAAACTGAGATCCCTGTAACCAGAAAGAAAAGGAAGCACAGATTATTTGTAACACTACTTTTTGGAAATTGTTTGAAAAAAGGTACAAATAATAACTAATTAGCAATCTAAAGTAGGCTGCTCTAAGTATGCTTGGAATTCATATCACAATACTCGTGTTGAAGAATGACAAAATTGACAATAAGGGTTAGGGTAGATTACAAAACTTTCAGTCGTGTCATTGTTGTCAAGTATGTGGGAAAAGATCCTGACAAGTTGCAGTTGCTTAACATCCTGCACCATACATTTCTTTCATGTAAGCTAAATCCTGCATTGTAAATATCCTGATATGACCGCATCAATTGCAAGAATGACTCACAAATAGGTCATGCCTTCCATAGGTTCTATGTTTGGAAACTCTGAACCATCTCCAAGCAAGTTACTGATTCTTCTGGGAAATAATAACCACATATAAATGTGAGATGTTTATGTTTTTATAGAAGAAGCTTTTGCATCTGTAACAGAATACAAGATTACATATTAGCTAAGACCAATGAACACAACTTACAGTTCAGTTATACCAGTCAAGTGAGAAATGCCTGAAGGAATTGGTCCTGAGAAACCACCAGCTTGGATCTCTCTGTTGACATAAAATTTAAGGTTGATTAGTTTCTGCTTCCCGAGCTGCAATGTAAGATTTAGAATTTGTGGTGGAAAGAAGCACATACAATTTATCAAGTTGTTTCCAGCTTTGAATAAAATCCGGTATTCTTCCAATGAAGTTATTACTGCTAAGCCTACTGCACTTGCCCAACACCAAAGACAATGAAGAAACTTAGAGACTCAAGTGATGAAACTGTTATCAAATACCAAAACCATAAGTTATAAGAACCTACAGTTCCTTTAATTTGGTCAAATTAGCAAGGGCCAGGGGTAGCTCTCCAGTGAGATTGTTGGCACTAAGAGTGCTGCAATTACAAAAATTGATGTCAACTTAGTTCAACTGTATTCATCACATGAAATTCACCATTCAATAACCAGATATGGATTTCTAAGATAAAAGGTTGATTGGACTGACATATTCTCCAGGTTAGTCAAGTTTCCAAGTTCAGGGGGAACTGTTCCAGAAAACATATTGTTCTGAATGTTCCTGCAGGAAAGCAGGCCCTCAATATTACCACTGGCTAAACATTTGAACAGCTTCAAAATGAAAAGGAGACAAGAAGCTGATGAATACAAAACGCATACAAGTATCTAAGTGTGGTGATCCTTCCCAGGTAACTAGGAATTGGTCCAGTTAAGTGGTTCACGGCAACAGACCTGCAGCATATGCAATCAATTAATTCAGTAAGGCTAAGCAATTCATTAGCAGAAAAAAACATGAAAATGCATCAATTTCTTACAATATTTCCAACTTCGTATTAGCCCATTCCTCTGGTATGGTACCACTCAGGTAGTTGGCCCACAGATCACTGCAAGGTAGATAGAATCTCTAATTGAATTGAATCATATATTCAGAATTCATAATTGCAAAAATTAAAGATGTAGTAATTGAAAGCACTTCTTACAGATTCTTAAGGTAAGGTAATTTCACAATAGATTTTGGGAGACTACCGGCAAGATCTTGCCCTTTGAGAAATCTGCTTTGCAAGAACACTTGGACCCATCAATTCCTCATTAAAAGGTAAAAATCCCAAACTTCAAACATAATAGACAATTAATGGACCCAAAATCTTTTGACAACTAGCAGTACTCACCTTCTCTTTAATTTATTCTAAAGCCTAAAAGCTTAAAAAGTTAAATCAAATCTTATATAAACATCATTTCTTTGCAATAAACTAAATTCTTAGCATGATCATTGTTTCTTCACAATTTCATCTGAATTTCCCAACTTCACCTCAATCTTCCTTCATCCATCAGCTGAACCAACAATATCACAAACTTTTACAAACTAATTCAAAAGGATTCTGGCCTTTCAGCTAGCTACCATCACAACTTCGGTGAAATCCCAAGAAAATAGACAATCCTAGGCCAAAAATTCAGCTACCTACAACGCTGCTGATAGAGATACTTTCTTGTTCCTAACTATGCCATATCCACACATAGATGCTACGAAGTTAATCAATTAAAACGGGGAAAAAAGCATGGACTATTAAGAGAAGAAATATACATGGCAACAATGTGGCACACCCCACCAGGAAATGAGCAATCGCAAACAACTTTATTATCAAACATTGGCCTTTGAGATGAAGTTGGTGTTACCCAGCTTGTCTCATTACTGCATGGATCCACATTATTATTCCAGTCCCTCTTCCCTACTTGTGTTGCTATTTCAAGTAAAGCATCCACTGCAGGGGAAAAAAAATAAAAATTCCATGTCTGAGTAAAAAATTACAAGGTAGATGATACCTTTACAAAATTAAACATACACAGGTACCTTCATCAGAAGCAAGAAGCCCAGCTTGTGCCTCCAGTTTTATTGCATTCAAGCAAAAAGATAGTAGCACAAGCAAAAGGAAGCTAAAGGTCATCCTCAAAATATCGGAAACAGCAGCAGGCATCTTCTTTCTCTGTAATGAACTTGCTATCTTCTCCTTGATTGCCTTAAACCTTGATAGCCTCTCTGAAGAGGACTTTTCAATTTACTGTAAGAGGCAAGCATGCATGCACTGGATCAGATAAAAATAAGAAAAAACAAGTCCAGAAGTAATTGTTTGTTTGTACCAAGACACATGGCCCTTCCCTTTTTTAGAGCATCTCCCTTGGAGATGATAAATGAAAAGCCAAAAAAAAAAAACAAAATTGCTTTTCAAGGGCTGCTTAGTAATGCTTAGTAAGGGATGCTTATTAAGGGATGCTTAATAAAATAAAATACCACTTTACTATTTTCCTTACAAAATATATATATATATATATATATATATATATATATTAAGGGGATGCTTAATAAAATAAAATATATATATTTGTAAGAAAAATAGTAAAGTGGTATTATATATATATATATATATTGAAAAGTCAATTTTTTTTTTTTTTGGCTTTTCATTTTTCATAAGGGGAGGGCCATGTGTCTTGGTACAAACAAACAATTTCTTCTGGACTTAAATATATATTAAGGGGATGCTTAATAAAATAAAATACCACTTTACTATTTTTCTTACAAAAATATTATTTACTTATCTTTGTAAAAATATCAAAATAATTATAATTATAATAGTGGTTTTTCACTTTTTTTTTGTTATATATATATATATATTAATATTATTTTAATTTTAAAACTTATTTCGTGGATTTGATAAATTTAATTTAATTTACTCAAGTTATTTTTTCATTAATTAAATATTTTATTAATTTTATTTTTAATATTAGATCAATATAAAATGATGTATAAAGCATATATAAACCATGGTCATATTATGATCCAAACGAGGCACACTTTTTTTCACCTTCCAATTTGCGATCCAATAACCTCGCCTTCAACTCAAGATATTTAGAAGTAAAATATATATATATATATATATATATATATATATATATATATATATTTCTCTTAGTTTATTTATTCCGAATGGGTCAAAGGTATAACTTGTGAAGGCCTTTCGGTATGCAAGTGGGAATATGAATTGTTAGGTTCCATGATGGTGGGCTGTATAGGTTACTTTAAGTATAAAAGTCAAAGCACGTTACGTGTAAATCACCTAATCTTGTCTTTTAGAAGATAAGAAATAATATAACAAATCTTACTGTGTTTATATAAAGATTAGATAAATTTTTTTATAGGAATTGTTTCTCCCAAGGAAACCCACCTCACATACATCTATAAATAAATATTCAATTATAAAAAAAATAAAATTAAATTAAAAATATCTTTAAATTAAAAAATAAGAGATATAATTTTATTATTAATGTCATTATCAATATTTATTATCATATTTGTGTATAACGTATCATCATTTTTATTATTGTTTGGTTTAGAATAATCAAATCTATATCAATCAATAAATGAATTATCAAATATAATATTATTTATTTTTTATAATAAATTATCCAACAATAAACTATTTATCCAACAATTATTAAGCATGGTTAATTATATTACTAGTTGATTCTAATAATCTAAATAAAATTCTTAATTCAATAACTTATTCAAAATTAAATTCAACACATAATTAATTGAAATAATTAATTCATAATTAACTTAACTTATTTTAATGTCCAACTATATCAAATCAATCCTAATTAATGGTATTTTAAACTAATTTATTATTAATTCAATAAACTCTAAACTCAACCTAAACATTAGTTTCATTTCAACCAAACTAAATTTATAAAATTATAGTATGTTTACCTTGCTCGTAAGACTAGAAAAAAAGATGAGGATTTACTTACAGAGGCAGCAACAACAATAAAGTTTTTAATAAAAAAACATTTAAGATGCTTAAAAATTAGGATTGACTTGATTTTTAGGTGTTTTAAAAGGAAAAAAAACAAGTGTTATGTGGTTTTTTTATATAAATATAAGCTAAGAATGATTGAGCTGCTTCTTTTGTATCCTTTGATCTAAAGATTGTTTAAATTTTACAATATATCACGTTTCATAATTATGATACATTAACTTATTATGTTTTAAAAGCATCATAATATATAATATAAAAGTGCTTTATTTCACCAATTTTTTTTGAATAATATTATTCTGCCAAAACTCTTAATTTATTATGTTATTTTTTAAAAAAAAAAACCATTATGGCCCATTGCTCTTATACTAATGCGGAACCTAGAAACTGATTTGGTTTGTCCTTTATTATTATTATTCTAATAATTTAAATTGTTATAATTATATTATATATCTATTTTTTAAAAAAGTAACCATGAAATTATTTTGAAAATTATCCATAGATTGCCATATAATATTAAAAACTAAAAGAACTAAATTAAACTCATGAAATGACGAGAATGGAGACTTTTAAACAATAATTAAAACTTAATGTTTAATAGTTCACTAATTTTTTTATATAAGTTAAAAAGTTTGTGGAATTAAAAAAAATTATAAGAAAATTTTGCATTAAACTAATTTCATCTATAGAAAACATGTAAGTAGTACCAGGTAGTTGACTTGTTGGATTTTACATTAAAAAAAAATCTTGAAAGGGGTATAAACTTAATAATTATCTAAACATATTTCACTACGAATGACAACAATGAATTTATCATTTCACCTATAAAAAAGAATGCAGGCTAATGGTTGGGGGTAGAATCATCTTTGCAATGAGACCATTGTAAAATTTTAAGATTAATTAGGGATAAGATATAAATTTTATTTTCTTTTTGCATAGTAAATTGATGCATTTAAAAGAAAAAATATGTTTGTTAGCCATCGAGAGTATTTTTATCATTTTTTATTGTGCATGATAAAATTATCATATTACACTTGGAATTAGAAAAAAAAATTGATAACGGGGTTTCTTTCATCTTTTTATTTTTATAAGCATGATTAAAAGACTTATTCGCCCTTAAAGTTTCTCTTCTTAAGCCTAGGGTAAGAAGGTGTTGTAGTCATTACATAATTGGTCTTTTTATTGTTAATGGGGTGAGGCAAGAATAATTTGGTCTTATAAAAAATTAAAAAAATTAATGACAAATGTTTTTGCTTCGTTATCTTTGGACGACATGTGCGGTTAATTTTAAGGGTCATAAAAACCTTTTTAAATGGTGTTAGATTTATCTCGGCATCTTTTTTATGGATATATGGTACGTGCATTGAGAAGAACTTTGGTTTGATAGTAGTAACTATTTTTTTTCTTGTTTCTTTCCTTTCTCTTTTTTGGTGTTTGCGCCCTACCTTGAAATTTTTCAAGTTAGCCTCTAAACTTCTCTTTCTTTTTTATCTAGTCCCTATTATTTTGGTTAGTTTTTTTAAAAAAGTAACTAATTGAATTAGATTTTTGTTTCAAGTTTTGGCTTTATCAAATCTGGTTCTTATACTTTTAATTGTTATTGTTTTTTTTAATAATATGAGATAATTTTTAGAGTTGCATTTATTTTTTTCGATTCCACCCTCCATAATTTTTTCGTATCAGATTCCATTCTTATTCTTTTGATTGTTTTTTTTTTGCTTTGAAATTTTTTTAAAATTAGTATTTTATTTTACTTGATTTCATTTTTCAACATTTATTTGGTTTAGATTTGAGATTTTTTGTTAAGCTCATGTCTAAGATTTCATAGGTTACAAGCTTTGAAAATTAACCTACTTCATAAGGTTTTTATAAGATTAATTTGATTTTTTCTTTATCACTTTTTTAAGCTAATATTTCTTCAATTTTATTCTTTAATATTTATTTATTTGGGATTAAAACTATGTTTTTTTTTTCATGCTTTCTATGACCTTAGTTTTATAATTTTTTTAGTCACCTCAAGTCTTTTTATTTATTAATTTTATTTTTTAAAATAAATTTTATTCTTAAATTAAAAAGAACTAATTTATTAAATATAGACATATGCTTACTTATTTTTTTTATTCAGTTTGCTTTTTAGGGATGTTACTTTATTGACCCATACAACTTATTTTGATTTTGTCCTCTAGAATTTTGTAATTGAGTTTGAATCGTCTTAGTAAGCTTTTTGATAATGAATAATATCTACAATGGAGTGACATTGAAATTTTAATAATTTTTGTTTTAATTTTTTTTTTGGATATGATATTTATATCCTTATTTATTTGAGTTAATTGTTGTTAGATTTTTTTTTTGATTGTTTGTATCTTATCATTGCCTATAATTTAAAACATGTTATTAAAGAACTTTATTTTATTGGATGAAGTCAAGTTAATGACTTAAAAATCAGGTTTTTCTTACTTTTTTTTTTTAATATTATCATCATTTAAATATATTTTTATTTTTTGTCTCACCCATGATATAACCCAGGTTACGAATGTACTCGATGGCAAAAATTTCATGTGCGAGACTTGAACCAGCTATGTAGCTCATGAATATTTATTTGGACAAACCTAAAACCAGCCGCTCAACTATAGTTTTAGTTTTTAGTTCAAACAATTATTTTTAATCATTTTTATCTTTGAAATTTTTAAAATTCTCAATGAAAAATTTCTATATATTTTTTTAAAGCATTTCATATATATTTTTGATAGGAAAAATAATTTAACAAATTCTGTCGAGTGATTATAAAAGAAATTTATAACTGAAGAATTAAAATAATTTTAAAGTATACAAAAATTAATTTTTGATAAAAAAAAAAGATACTATTTTAATTGTTTTGGAATATATTTAAACCTTTTCTTTTCATTTTCTAAAAGAAAATTTGTGAAGCACCCAGGAAAGTTACTTTCATTGGAATTTCTTTTTCCATCAACATGTGCCTGATTACTCCTGTTTTCGATGGCTCTCTTGGAACAGCACGACCATTCAATTTATTTACCAGTCAATTCAATTCTTTAACGAGATTGATTATGAATTTGATTGTTGATGGACCTTTTCAGACCGAAATTCTGATATATATATATATATGTATATATATATATATATATATTTGATGCAGTTTTCTCCCATCTTACCATCTATAAGAAAATATATGACACTTAAATTTCGGAGTCGGCAATATCATATGAACAACTTAGATAATAGTCTTAGATT
This sequence comes from Populus euphratica, assembly GCF_000495115.2. Classification (NCBI taxonomy): domain Eukaryota; kingdom Viridiplantae; phylum Streptophyta; class Magnoliopsida; order Malpighiales; family Salicaceae; genus Populus; species Populus euphratica. Next base: position 288,188 of record NW_011499994.1, on the reverse strand, counting down.
TCAATTTAACAAAAGAATTATATTTTATAAAATAAAAATTATTTTTATTTAATAAAAAAATACAAGTATAAAATAAAAATTACTCAAAATTTCACTTGATATACATAACTCTTAAATATTTTTAAAATTTTCATTTATAATTTTTTTTAAAAATCTATGTTCATCTTAAACTGGTTTTGCTTGAGGTATAACCATCAATATTTTTGCTTAATAGTATGGGTATAAATATTTTCCTCTCTATTTATAATAAATTTATTAACTAAATATTGATAATTAATTATTGAGTATTTTAAAATTTATATATATTTTACAAGGATCATTTTGATGTCAGCTATAATGGACTGACTTATAATAAAACTATGGGTGCCTCTGTTATGACCCTCCGAAAGGGGGATTTGACAGTTTGCTTTAAGAAGCGACTCTTTGCATGCCGGCTAGAGCGGTTTCTTCTCCAAGCATGTGAGATTATTACTCTGATAGGTGTCACGTCAAGTTAAATTTTTTCTTAATAGAAAACTAACTCAGTGATTATAATATTCTTAAAAGAATACAAAATTTACTTGAAAAAGTTGGATAAATCTGATTAATTTCATAATATAATAAAAAATTAAATCATAAAAAAAGCAATGGTTAATGAAAAAAATAAATATTTGACATTAATATAAAAATATATCTTCTCAATATTTTTACAAGGTCTCAACAATATTATTTTATAACAAAAAAATAAAATAACTTGATAAAAATAAAAATAAAAAAAATTCTAAGATTAATTATTAGCAAAACAAAAATTGACTAAATTGATAAAAAACTTGATTCTAGTCGATATGTTAAACTTGTGGTTGGGTCATGAGACCAAGATAAATTGAATAAAATAATAAAAGTCAACTCTCAAATAAATTAAATAATAAAATATAAATTAAAAAATTAATTAAAAAAATATTTAAAAAACTTAAGTGAACCTGGAATAACTTGATTAGCTCGTGACCCAAGATATAATAAGATCTGGATAAACCCATAAAAGAAAAGAAAACAAAATCACAAAGGCCAAAGTCTGGTAACCCAATATTAAAAGATAATATTGAAAAAAAATTATTTTAAAAATAGAATAAAAAAAATTAAAGTTAAATGAGGATAATCCTTAAAACACACGATTTAGGTTATGAGATTAAGATTACCACATAAAATAAAACACGTGAAAAAATCATGAAACAAAATTTCTAATCATCCAAATTTAAAAAATAAAACAAATAACAATTAAAATAATAATGATCAAATTTGATATAAAACTAAATGAAAAAAATAATTAGGGGCTAAATTGAAAAAATAAAAAAAATGAGAATCAAATTGGATAGAAAAACTAAATGAAATAAAATTATGATGGATAAAATTGAAAAAAAATGAAGAAAAGGATAAAAGAAAAAAATAGCAATCAAAATAATAATGAATAAATTGAATATAAAAATAAAAAGAAATAAGATTTTGATAGATGAAATTAAAAAAAATAAAATTCAAAAGCAAAATAAAAGGCAATAAAAATAATAAAAACCTACATTGATACAAATACAAATTGACAAGATATTTTATTTTTGCAAGGGTTGTTATGAAATTCGAGGTGAGGAGAGAGAACCGTGGGAGGAAAAGAAAACAATCTACCAAATCCAAATTGCTACTTCTCCATGTGTGACACGACCAAAGAATTGATGCCTTCTTTTAAGTGTAGGAGTATCGAAGTAATAAATAACCCGGCAAGACTGGGGTCGAACCACATGGAGGTTAACTATATAAATTATAGATAACAACAAAAACAACAGGTTAAAGAGGACTTTGAGATATAAGATTAATATGAGGATTAAACAATGATAAAAATAAATATCAAGGTTAGAGGATCCACTAATGGTATTAAAAATAAATGTAATATAAACTCTTTTTATTACTCAACTAAAAACCTCATACAAAGAAGGTTCTAATTGGATGATTTGTCATGAATAATTCATTATAAATTATTAACATGATCATATTAATTATCTTATTTAAGTAACACAAAACTTTTAAATGTTATCCAAAATTCATGATGTTAACTTATGTTAACAACAAATCAAGTTTCTTTTATAGCATATGTGTAAGTTATATCATACAACTAGCTATGAAAATACTAAGCATTTGTTGTCCCAAGTATTATACAACACAAATCTAAATTAATAATTTAACAAGCAAAGTATTAAGAATTAATAAGATAAAAATGATAAGACATGTTAATAGCAAGTTATTTAGGATATAAACATTGAAGTTCATATTGAATTTATATTATACTTATTCTAATACCATTAGTGAAACCTTTCATCTTGATATAATAAACTTAGTTAAACATAATGAAGAAAAGAAACATAAATAAACAAGAGGAGAACATGATTATATAAGTATAGTAAAAGAAATGAAAGTCATAAACAAGAGATTAATGAAAGCAATACTTAAGTAGTACAAAAAAATAAAAAAAGAGAGCAAGAACATGATCTTGATCTGAAAATCAAGATGCATAAATGCAGGGCAAATGCCTCTTTTTAGAGGCCAAAATTCAGAACTATTGATTTGGTAACTAATTGTTGAGGGGGCGGCCACCTCTTGACTTTGTGACAATCCTTATCTTCTTGTCTAAATAAAACGTTATTGATAACATCAAAATTTGAACAGATAGTCTTCATGAAAGTTCTAGGACATTATCTCAGCTTTCCAACAAAAAACAAATCGCTGCATTTGGACTTCTAGATGGAAGACAGATTCGGGCTTCTTTGTTGTTGCTACAATTTGGACTTGATAATGGCCTTTTTAGATCTTGGGCTCCATATGAAAGTTGTAGGCCTATGTCTTACCTTTCCATCCATATAAATTGGACCTAAATCTGAGATCTGTAGCTCCAGATATGACCCAATTACCGAACAGTGTTCCGGTTTGGATTGCACCGACATCTCTTTTCTAAGTTTGGCCATCTCTTTATCCTTGCAATTTAAGTTCTTCAAGTCATCAATCAATCCTTTCATTTATGTGATAGGCCTGCATTAAAAATAGACATTTACCATAAATTATAGGTATCTTATATTATTAGATACATTATTATAAAACATATTTTAGTTAAGGAGTTATTGATACTTCAAGTGCAAAATGATGATATAAAACCATGATAAAAATGCACTTTTAAGTACTAATCACACCCCCCAACCAGCTTATTACTAGTCCCTAGTAATCAAAGCGTTAAAATAGAAAACAAATTTGCAAATTTCACAAAGCAAGGTATTCATCATTTAACTTCCATTAGTCTATCCAGATAAACAAACTCTCATTAAATTTATATATCTGCTCAATACCTCTTAACAAGATATTAATAAACCTTTCTTTTGTGCTCAATGTATCAACACATAATTATGGGGCTTTTCTTGGAAGAAAACAAAATTTTTGTTCTAATGTTTAAGGTTAACTTCCTTGGGTTGGGATTACTATTTTTGTCTTTTTTTTTTTTTTTAACTCTATATACATATACTTTAAAAACATCATGCATCTTTAACCCATGTAATGAGCTTTCAGCTAATGACTCCCAGACCAGTTGGTATTAGGGCATTAGGTGTTAAGACACCCCTACGAGCTTAGTAACTCGGGTCGCAGATACTGATATGTAGATAGTGCAATGTTTGATTCCCTTAAGCTTTTCTCCTCAACCCATGTAACAAGCGTTGGGCCAATAGCTCCCAAGTCAGTTGACTTTAGGGTATTAGGTGTTAAAACACCCCTTCGGGCTTAATTGCTTAGGTTAGGGAGGCTACGAAACCAAACTTATCTACATTTTTATTATCATCATTTTTTTTTTCTTTTTTTTTTTTTTTTTTTTTTTTTTTTTTTTTTTTTTTTTTTTTTTTTTTTTTTTTTTCTTTTTAATTATATACAATCCCTTTCCCTTAGTTGTTACCTTTAACAAAAGAACATAAATAATGTAATAATCCAATATGCAACCCACAATCATATGTTAAAGTGTGTGTGTGTAAATTAAGGTTTAAGAATACATGTTAAATAAGTATATGAGCAGAATTAAGTGGTAACAATACGAGAGTTTGTAAACCTGAATATTTCAGGAAGTATTATAATAGACCTTGTTAAGAATGGTTACTAAGATGCGTCTCAAGAGTCACTTTAACAAAAGAACTCCTTTACTCTGCCATCCTAGTAACAACAATTATGCACATGCTTTATGAAATGAAAAACAATTTTTTTTTATCAACTACTACCCTCTCCCCCCAACCAAAACGAGACATTGTCCTCAATGTTCTAAGGTAGAAAGATAGAGTATAGAAGATATCACCTGAAATAATGAACATTAACAAACCTGAAACACACTGAAACAAAAATAAGAAATGACAAAACACAAATATTATGTTATTAATAAAAAGAAAAGACACAAATTTTTACAAGCTAAGACTCAAATCGCAGTTGTGATTGTGGCTCACATCTTCCCTTGGTTTTACGTCCAAGAACGGCTTAAACGCCCTCTATGGGTCGGGGATAGGCTTCCCATCCAGTTTTCTTAAAAACTGGCAAACAGGGTCTTTTTTTAGTCAGATTCCCAAGACTATGCCAAGCATGTTCTTTATGAAAATGGGTTCCTAAGTTATGAATTGCACGATGCTTATCTTGACTATGATGAGACTTAAGAGTCAATAGAAGATTATCTAAAGACTCTCTGTGTTTTGAAATAAATCCCACCTTCTGACAATTTTCACAGTTTTTGCGGAATGCATCTGACTCCTTGAATATGATGGGCCAGTAAAATTCACTTTGTAAGATTTCTACAATCCTCTTTTTTGATGAGAAATGATCCCCACATGCCTTAGAGTAACAAAATTTAATGAAATTACTTACCTCATTGTCGAGAATGCATTTTTGAAATATTTGATCAGGACAATAATTGAATAAGTAAGGGTCATCCCAATAAAAATTTTGCTCGTTGCTCAAAAATTTTCTTTTGTCTTCAATACTCCAATGAGTTGGCAAAAATCCTGAAGCAAGAAAATTGATATTTTTAGCAAACCAAGGCATTGAATTAAGAGAAAGTAGAGATTCATCAGGAAAGTAATCATCGATTGGTGTGATGTCGGGTGTCGAATCTGTTGTCACTTTTGATAAAAGATTCGCATCAACCTTTTCGATGCCTTTTTCATCCTCGATTTCTTCCTGATTGGTCATGGCATGAGAAAATGGAAGTGCTGGCGGAGAATCAGTCGTTTCTTTGCAATTTTCAGATTCAACCCCTTCCTTTCCCTTAGAAATTGACTCATCATCTTTCTCATAAGGTTCAAGAGAGGGTTTTTCAATAACCTTACCACTGCGTAGAGTAGTGACTGATTTGACTTGATCCATGTGTTGACTTCCATAACTACTTGCATTTGCATTGTATTGCTCCTTGAGATTTTGCTGTGGTTTAGATGGAAACTTACCTTGCTCTTGAAAATTGAGAGCAGATGTGAATTTTGCAAGAGTATCTTTAAAATCTGTTATGCTTTGAGCAAGTTGAGTGTTGATTGTCTCTTGCTTTTCAATGAATGCATACAAAGTTTCCTCAAAATTTCTTGTAGGAGGTGGAGCATAAGGAGGTGCATATCCATGATAATTTTGGAAATTATAGTGTGCTTGAAACTGTGGTTGTGAAGTTTGTGCATTGTTGTTCTCACTCTTCCAATTGAAATTTGGGTGATTTCTCCAACCAGGGTTGTATGTTTGGGAGTATGGGTTGTGGTTGGCCCTTTGGAAACTGTTTAAAGCATGGGCTTGTTCATGGAGACATTCTTTAAAAGAAGGCAAGGTTGGACAATCGTTGGTTGAGTGTTCATTTGTTTCACAGATTTGACACACAATGTTTTCAACGGATTTTAATTGACCACTCTTTTTCAATTCTAGTGCCTCGACTTTTCTAGCTAAAGATGCAAACTTGGCTTGAAGGTCATGATCTTCCCTAAGGTTGTACATGCCTCCACTAGATGTGTGAGGTTGAGTTTTACTCGGTGCCTCATATGTACCCGTGGTGTCCCAATTTTGAGCATTTTCAGCTAACAAGTCTAAGTACTCCATTGCTTCATCAGGGTCTTTATCTTCAAAAGTTCCATTGCACATCAATTCAACCATTTGCCTATCTTTAGGTGTTAACCCTTCATAGAAATGTGAAACCAATCTCCATGTTTCAAAACCATGATGAGGGCAAGTACTAAGCAAGTCTCGATACCTATCCCAACATTTGTAAAATGTTTCTCCTGGTTTTTGAGTGAAAGTGGTGATTTGTCTCTTGAAAGAGTTTGTTCTATGAGATGGGAAAAACTTCTTTAAAAATTGTTGTTGCATTTCATCCCAAGCACGAATGGATCCTGGTCTTAAATTTTGTAGCCATGTTTTAGCTTTATCTTTTAATGAAAAAGGAAAAAGCTTTAATCTGATGGTGTTCATGCTACAATTTAAATTATTATATGTGTTGCAGACCTCTTCAAATTCCCTTAAATGCAAGTATGGATTTTCCAATTCTAAGCCATGAAAAGAAGGTAAAAGTTGAATAATACCTGGTTTAAAATTAAAATGAGATGCATCAGGAGGAAAAACTATGCATGATGGTGCACTTGTTCTTGTGGGATTCATGTGGTCTCTAAGTGTTCTAGCACGGTTATTCTCATTATTTTTATTATGAAGTGATTGATTATCTTCTTTGGCCATATTTTCTGAAAATGATGAGGATACCCTACAAAGTCTACCACTTGATGTACGTGACCACACTCTCATGCACGTGTAGGAATAGAATAAAAAAAAGAAGAAAATAAAAGAAACAAGCTTGACATTGAAAATTAAGATGATAAGAGGTATAACAGATCTTTTTATTAGACGTTAAGAGACTCAGAATGGGTGAACTGGGATGACCAAGTTGACAATGTCAAATATCAGTAGTAGGCAAGCTAGTGAATAAAAAGCTTGTGGCATAGATGTGATAGAAGACTCTGAGGACATAGAGGTCATCGTTTCTCTAACCAGAAAGAAGAACTTCCTTGGTGATGAGATCCTTGACATAGAAAAGAGAAGAGTGAAATTAAAAAAAGACATAAGTTTTACAATAAAATTGTTAAACAGATAGTAATCTTTTTTTAATGTGTGGAATATGTAATATATTGGGCAAGGTGAAGACTTGTTTTGGTGTATGCAAGATATTATGTGTGGTATTAGATATAACAAGTCCCTTACCACCACCAATATGCAATTGATCATTACCAAGATAACGTTATGCGTGTGTCATATAGGTAATATCTGGAGTAATGTAGTGATTCGCACCTGTGTCAGAAAACCATGTGGTAGAATTCTCTATTGACACGACACTAAATGAGGGGTTGGCCGAGGCTTGATTTCCACGATGGACAAGCTGGGAACACTATTATGTAAAGTGTCTATAGATGTTGCAAAGTTGGCTAGGAACACTAATGTGCAAAGTGTCCATAGATGTTGCAAAGCTGTCATTTTATTTGTTTTTGTGGCCACTAATTTGTTGTTGCAGTTGTTGCTGGTGTTGTTGTAGACTGTTGTTGGTGTTGTTGCCATTATACACAATGACTATGATTTTGCTGCTAGGGAGAACCACCATTAGTGTCATGAAAATATTGACTATTGGAGTGATGAAAATTCTTGCGAGGATGTCATCAACCCCCTTTCTTCCTCTGCCCCGATGAGCTATGAAACCATTGCCAGTAGACCCAAAAAAAACATGCTAGGCAATATAACCTAAAAGGGGCTATGCTAGTATGGACAGTAAGGGTGCAATAGGCAGAATGGATGGAAGAGAGTTGTGATGTAAGAATTCATGAGTAGACAAGTAACTATAAAGCTTAAAATACAAAAAAGAGTCAGTTGTAATTGATAGACTTGTAACCAAATCATGAAATTCACTAAGAAGTCCCTGAAACACATATAAGTTGAAATCAGTAAAGGAAATAGGTCTTCTAAGCGCAACTAATTCATTGAACAAACCTTTAGCGCGTTGCAAGTAGAGAGTGACAATATCATCACCTTGTCGGAGATCCTGAAGAGAGCGATACAATTGCATGATCTGAGAGTTTGATGGGGAGGCGTAAGCATGAACAAGCATGCTCCAAACACTAGTAGAAGTCGGACAATCAACCACAAGATGGAGAATATCAATTAAGAGAAAAGACAACATAGCACTAAAGATAAGTTGGTTTTAGTGTTTCCAAGTCAGAAACACTTGGGAAGGGTCAGAATTGAAGATAGTAGAGATAGCAGAAACCGTATTGGATAGATTATGCGAAGAGGGGCAGAGTTGTCAACAAACAAGAAGACTCCTTAACTAATCAGATACAGTTTCATTTATATATGCCAAAACAAATAATTATTATTGATGAGTTTGAGATTGATAACCTACTAGGTGTTAAAGAAGGGAATAAGTGCTATTGTCGCAGAAGATGGAGTCATGGTTGTGTTAGTTGTTATGAGTCTAAGAACAAGAGAGAATGAATTTGGAGAAGAAGAGCTGACATTAATGTCAACAGTAGCACTAATCGATGGATCTATAACAGTAATCATGAAAAGAGAAGAGTGGTAGGATGATAGAAACTAAATCATAGTAGATAAGATGGCAGTAGCAATAACCAATTGAAAATCCTATGAAGGTTTTATATCATCATTTTGCATTTGAAGTATCAATAACTCTTTAATTAAAACATATTTTATAATAAATATCTAATAATATAAGATACCTTTAATTTATGGTAAATGTTCATTTTAAATGCAGGCCTTATTCATTTTAAATGTAGGCCTATCACATAAATGAAAGGATTGATTGATGAGTTTAAGAACTGAAATTGAAATAACAAAGAGATGGCCAAACTTAGAAAAGAGATATTAGTGCAGTCCAAATCAGAACACTATTTAGTAATTGGGTCATATCTGAAGTTGTAGATCTCAGATTTAGGTCTACTTTAAACAGATGGAAAGATAAGACATACGCGTACAACTTTCACATGGAGCCCAAGATTTAAGAAGGTCATTTTCAAGTTCAAATTGTAGCAACAACAAAGAAGTCTGAATCTGTCCTAAAGCCCGAACAGTATTTAGTGTTTGGCCCATATCTAGAGTTTTAGAAGTCCAAATGACCTCTATTTTTTTCCTGGAAAGCTAAGACAATTTTCTAGAACTTTCATGTCTTTAAGTGGTTTCAATTCTAACGTTATCGATGATGTTTTGAGCAGACAAGAGAAGATAAGGATTGTCACCAAGT
>NW_011499994.1:271269-278696 GCF_000495115.2 Populus euphratica | reverse complement strand
TGGTTTCCAATTGAATAATAAGAGTTTATACTATACTTGTTTGACATACCATTAGTGGATCTTCTAACCTTAAAATTTGTTATTATCATTATTTAATCATTTCGTTAATCTTTCATCTCAAAGTTCTCATCAACTTTTTCTTCATCTTTATCTTTATTATTATTATTATTATTACTACTACTACTAGTACTACTACTACTATTACAACAATAATTATTATTATTATTGTTGTTGTTGTTGTTGTTGTATTATTGTTATTTAAAATTTATATAATTAACCTCCCTGCGATTCGATCCCGGTTTTGTTGAGTTATTTATTACTTCGACACTCCTGCACTTTAAAGAAAACATCAATTTATTGGTTGGGTCAAGCTATCACACAAAACAAACTGAGAGGAAAAAGATGAGCACGCTTTGATTGATCACGTCTTTCATAAAAAAAAAAAAAAGAGGTTGACCGAGTAAGGTCTACAAACAAAATTATTTATGGTAGAAAGAAGAATATGTGGCAGAGAGTAGAAAAACTTGGCATGGGAAATCAGAACGTATTTGCGGGTGAGCCGACCAGGTGAAGGAGAAGAAAGCCGAAACGTGTTTAAGGTAAATGGGCTCTAATACCAAGTTGAAATACATTTTTGTAATAATTTGGTGAACATCATAATCAGGGACGCTCCTTTACTATTTATACAATTAGAGCATTGTACATCAATTATGGTGTAACTTATTAGATAGGATAAATTTATACAATAAAAAACCTGATATTTTTCTATTTTAAAACACATCCCATAATAGAAAGGGACAAAATGGTGTTTCAATTGTTATGGTGATTTGAATTTTTTAGGTGTGTGTGTCTATATATATATATATATATATATATATAGAGAGAGAGAGAGAGAGAGAGATTCTAATTTTTTTGTTGTAATTAATAATTAAGAGTAGGGATGTTAAGATGATATTATCCCATTGCGAGATAATAATGAAAAATTGAATATGGGTGGTTTCGATTTTTTTCAAGATTTTTTAAGTTGTGTTTTTTTAATAATAAAATTAATTTTTTATTTTTTTATGTTCTTTGTTTTTTCATTTGTCAATTTAATAAACATTTTTGTCCAAAAATAGAAAAAAGGATATATATATATATATATATATATAAATGAAATATATACAATAATATATAAAAAATTAAAAAAATCTTAAAAAATGTCGTAAATTTATTTAGAAAAGGCAAGAAATTTGTTAATGTTGTATATACAAGATTTTTACTTCAAATAGTTAGTGATAAAGTTATGAAAAAACTTCAAACATATAGAATTTCCATGACTTGGGTTCTGATTGATGAATACAAATCTTTGTCTCCTCTGAGTAGTTGTTTTTTAAAAATTAATTTTTTATAAGAATATAAACACTATAATATTTAAGTCAATAAATATAAAAAAGTAAATAATGTAAGAAAAGTTTAAGGGGGGTGCATATCTATGTTTAATGGTTAGGAATTAGATAGCTTCACTTGATTTTGGCTAGCTTTTATATGGTTAGAACTTGTTTGGCATGTACCCTTGCATGGCTAACTTATGGCCCGGCTTTCCATGTCTTATGCCCTGTGACCGGTTCTATTTATATACTCGAGCCTTAGAATTTTTTCATGAAAAATGAGAACGTATTGGTACGTTACTATTGGTTAGCCATAATGATCATTAGTTAATTATATGATGTCATAATCGTTATGACATGCATGCTTTTGTTGTGTTGTTATTTGTTGTGTCATGCATATTTGTTTTGTATAAAAAAACTTGTACGTATATAAAAAAAAATGTATATAAAAAATTGGTGTACGTGACTGCTGAAAATCCAAAAAAAAAAGAAAAGAAAAGAAAAGAAATAAACATAAAAAGATGTCCATCAGATCAAGATTGAACAAACCATGTCAGTGTCAGGTGTCAATCTAAGAATTCTAGCAGTCTGGGCTGGCAAGAACGGCTGGTTTTTTGTTTTTTTGTTTTTTTTTTAATAGAAAAACTAGTGCACCATGAGTTGGTACAACGTTGATGGCTAGTATGAGTGTCCACGAAACACACACCCAGCTGATACATTTTCCAAAAAAAATGGAATCTACCATGTGCAGAAGGCAGTTAGATACATAATTAAACCATCATTAATGCTCCACAACACGGCCAATTATATAGCAATTCGTAGTCAAAGTTCCGGTCTGGTTTGCTTCCAAGTGTACGGGGTATCGTGCTGCATGCAGCCCTACAAATATACCTCTAAAATTGGATTGCATTACCACAATCCAAGAACCAGAAACCCCCGCATACAGAGAAGGAGAGAAAGAGTCTCTTGTTGAGAGGGGAAAATAAATGAGTAGAGAGATCATGGCTTGCACTTGCTTCGGTAGTGTTCACCCAGGTATTGCCATGATATTTGTTCAGATCGTGTTTGGAGGGATCAATATTTTCTACAAGCTGGTTATCAATGATGGCATGAGCATAAGGGTAGCAGTTGCTTATCGCTTGCTTTTTGGTGCAGCCTTCCTGTGTCCTATTGCTCTCATTGTTGAAAGGTACGTAAATAATAATTAATTATTACTTACTTATTTTTATGTTTCAATAAACTTATAGTTCAATGACAGTACTCTTGCTTCTTGCATAACGTTAACTCTTATATTCAAGGCACGCCTTCAACAATTAATTTCACTATAGTAAAATATGCGCGCGCACGCGCGCGCTCAAGCTCCTTGGCTCTCGGCATGCATATATATATTCCTGTTTTTCTATCTAGCTAATTTCCTCATTTTCCTATCCTCACTCATGTTCTAGATGTGCAAGAGTTTTTGGGTTTCATACATGGTTCTCTCCTTTGAAGAAGCACGTAATATTTAATTAGTTAATTAAATGAAACTTTTGTTTAAACTGAAAAAAAATGAATATTGTTGCCTTTTGCTAGGACAAAAAATATATGGGAAATTTCGGTTTTAAATGAATTACTTTGTAATTTGGGAAGAAATTCGTGACAATAAGTTGTAGTTGCATAAATCAGTACACTTGAGTTCAATTCCAATAATTTTTAAAAAAAATCACGAAGATAATACCTGCTAGTAAGAAAATTTGCATGCAAATAGAAAGGTTGACGTAGGATATCTCGGAAAACCATTTTAGACAATTTAATAGCATATCCATAACTTTCTGAATTGAAATAGAATCAATTGGGAGAATTTAATAAAATCTCAAAAGTTTTTGAGTATTAAAAATTTAATTTTATATAAAATTTAATTTTTAAAAATAATACAAAAATAAAGTAGATGTCAGCCATGTAATTTACTATTCTAAAAAAAAATAATATTAAAACTAAGTTTTCTAAAATACCTTGAAATAGAACCATTTTGTTGACACGCAAATCAATTCTTCTTGTATATGGAATGAATTGTACATGGAATGTAACTCACTCGTATATATTCGTATGAACCGTTCATCCATATCCATTCCGGTATATATATGGTATCATTCCCAGTCACTCACCCACAAGAAAAATTATATACAAACACTTAAAAGGTTTTTTTTTTTTTTCAATAGAAGCTCAATCATTTAAAGTTCATGGAATCCACATTTTATTATAAAGCATTTGTTGGTAAATCATTTTTATTGCTACTAATTAAAACCTGACAATTCCTAAGGAAACAAAGAAGAAAACTACATTATGAAAGTCAAGAAAATTATTTCCCTTGATTCAGTTAATATCTTTTAATTTTGTTTTGGCAGGAACAAGAGACCAAAGCTGACATGGGTTGTCTTCTTTCAGATATTCTTCCTTGCTCTATTCGGGTATGGCCCTAGCGTGTGGGTGAGTGAACAAAGACCATCACTGACATGTGTAGAATTAAACTAATATTAAAATCTCATGTCGTTTCCAGAAAATCTAGCTTGGGGATTCTTGAACAAAACATCTCAAGTTCAAATCTCGAGAGATTGAATTTGGAATTTAGGAATCGATGAGGGTTTTCTCTATTTTATATTTCAGACCAGTTACACCTTGTCTTAAATCAGAAAACAAATTGCGAAATATTCATAGACATTATAGTATTGATCATGAAAAAGATGGTGAATTGTTTTTTTTTTCAGGGGATCAATATACCACAATTTATACCTGGCAAGCTTAAACTTAACATCCATGACATTTGCTGCAGCTTTGTACAATCTTAGCCCAGCATTTACGTACATAGTTGCCCTCCTTTTCAGGTGAGTTTTATTATTACTATTATTAATCTTTTTTGTTTATTTAATAAAATAAGTAGCAGCAAAACAATTAATTTTTATTTAAGAAGAAGCAATCAGCAGGTTTTTACTTCTTCTTTTCTTTTCTTTTTATGAATATCATGATTTTGAAGACAACAGGTTCTTCCATACAAGTCAAGATAAATTGTTATTATTAAAGTACCAGTGAAGAAACCTCACTATTGCAGAATTTTTTATGGTGTTAAGTAGGTATTTCTTCCCTTTTTAAAAAAAGAAAGAAAGATAGATAGATGATGAAAAAGAAAATAATATCTAATATCTATAAAAAAAATAAGAACATTTGTATTTATATTGAAAAATATTTCTTTTGTTTTCTCTTCCTTGTTTCTATCTTTTTCTTGTATCTGTTTTTTTTTTTAAAAAATGAATAATTACCGTTTTGATCACCATAAAATTATAAATACGGTCAAACTAGACCTCCAAATGTAGCCATAATGTACTAGAAAGGCAACATAAAATAACTTTTTGGTTGTTTCTTCAGGATGGAAACTTTGTCACTAAATAATGCACGGGGGATAGCTAATGTGGCAGGCACTGCAATATGCATAGGAGGCGCAATGCTGCTTACATTTTACCAAGGCATTGAGATCAACATCTGGCACACCAACATTAATCTTCTAAAATATCATCAAAATCATCACCAGAACACTGTAGGATCCACGAAACAACAAATGTTTGGCTTGGCAATTGCTCTGATTGCATGTGTGTTTTATGCTTTTTGGGTGATAATTCAGGTAAAGTAAGATAGATTTAGATGATTTGGTCATATATATGCCCTTATGCTCAAGTAAAGCAATTGCTTTTGGGGTGATACATGCGGGTTTTTTTTTTTTTTTTTTTTTTCTCTCACCAGTAATTTAGTCCTATAAATATTATACAAGAAACTTAATTGTAAAATTATTGGAAGATTTGAATAAAATCTTCCAAGAGTGTAGGGACTAAAATGCTAAAAACTCAATTTAATATAAAAATTTAAATTATTAGGTGAAGTATCGAGATATAATTTATATTATTTTTTGTCACATTTTTTTAAGTAAAACTTTTTTTAACTTGAAACTTATATATATTCACTCTAACTTATATTATTGATTAATTTTAATTACAAAAAATAAAAATAATAAAATTTAAACTTGTATTTGTTTAATTAACAAGATATTAATATTATATTACAAAATTATTTCAACAAAAAAAAATTTAATATTTTAAAATATAATTTATATTATTTCTTAACATAAAATTATCATCATCTCTTGAAATTATGCCATGTAGTTCATCACATATATGGTAACAAATCACCATATTACTTATATTTCTTATGTTGGGTTTAATGACAGGCGAAAATTAATGAGAGGTACCCATGCTTCTACTCCAGTACAGCTTTGATGAGTTTGATGGGATCAATTCAAGCTATTATTTACGCACTTTGCTTTGAAAGGAAATGGTCTGACTGGAAGCTTGAATCGAACATCCGCCTCATTTCTGTCATTTACTTGGTAAGTACCAGTAGAAATATTAAGATGCCTTATAGTGCATGCCTCCCTAAGAAAAGAACAACTTATATTATGTATAATTAGTTAAATTTGTAGAGCAATTCATGCCTTCCAAGCAATCTAATTACGATCCAATCCCAACCACATTTAGGGAAATTCTAGTGCCTTTGTATGGATTAGATGATTTTATATCCTGACCGAAGCAAACCACGATAAAACAAGGGATTTCATCCAAAAAAAAGAAGTAATATATAAACTTGAGAATTGGGTTTGTTCCCTACAAAATTGTTTAATCCCTTGATGTTGTTGGACTTGGTTTGCAGGGGTTCTTAGCATCTGGGCTGAATATCACCTTGATGGCATGGTGCATAGCTAAAAGAGGCCCATTATATGTAGCCACCTTCAATCCCTTGATGCTTTTGGTTGTGGCAGTGGCAGGTTCCCTGGTCTTTCAAGAGAAACTTCATTTGGGAAGGTGCTAGAACTTTCTTTTAACCACACAAGGATTCTTAACATTTAATTCTTCCACGCTTACACAAATATCCCTAACATGTAATGCAACTCACTTGTCAATGTATTTTGGTGGCACAGCATATTGGGGGGAGTGTTGATAATAACTGGATTATACACTGTGCTGTGGGGGAAAAGTAAAAATGCGAACAAAAATCAACCTGCTGTGTTGCCAAACAATTCTGATCAGGAATCACCAGAGGTTGCTGTTACCCCTCAATCTGAAGTCAACAAAGATAGCGCTGTGTAGATTAATTAATCTTTGTAATGCTATAGTTCATGACATTGTAATATAATTGCAAGCCTAGAAGCATATCAGCGGGAAAGAAATAATGGTTGCATTTCCGTTCATCGACCGAAGAATTATATAAATAATTCTCCTTTCCAGGCTTGTAATTGCTGAATTATACAATGGTGAACTGTTAGAATTTATAGTTTAATTTGCGTTTCATCGATGGTTACCTCTTAATTTTATATGTGTGTGTGTGTGTGTTGGAATATGTCATTTTTCTGTTATGTATTTATAAGATGTGGATTACTGTATGTAGGATTATTTTTCTAATACTTTCATTTACTTGTAATTTAATTCTTAAAATTGTCAAATGCTTTGCACTTCATGATTTAAATTGGACCATTCAATCTAAATAAATTCACTAGCATATTAGATGTACAAGCAAAGCTTAACGAGTCCTTCCATTCCAATATTAAAAATTTATAAAATAGTAATGAAATTATTGACCAAATAGTTTTTATTGGTAATGTCTAATTATAATAGTGATAAAATATTTATGTTGACAATTTTCAATATAATTACTAATATAAAAAATTTCATCAGTAATTAAAGCTGAAATCACTAATACGATAAAATAATTAATATATATATATTTTCTATTGGTATTTCTATCATTAATATGACATGTCATCATTTTCCAACAGATTTACTAATGATATTTTTCATCACAATATTTCATCAAAAAATCAATTAGCAAATTTAAAAATGTTATAGATATCAGGTCGTTCTTCTCCTCCTCCTCTTTTTTTTTTCTTGAATTGCAAATCAAAACAACAACTCCTTTCACTTATTTTGCCAAAAATCTAGGCTTTGTTATTAGAAATCTAGCTACCTATAGTCTATAGTG
>NW_011499994.1:238517-271169 GCF_000495115.2 Populus euphratica | reverse complement strand
CCCTACACCAAGCAAGCAAACTTACCCATTTATATTTTATGATAATGTATTAATATTTTTTAATGTATTTGTAGCGTAGTTTTCTTGTATATTTAAGTGTTTCACAAAATTTTCATATAGAATTAAAATTTGATTTATACGTTAGGATTTTTTTTGTAATTTGGAAAAATCTGAATTTATTTGTAATTTGGAAAAATCTGAATTTATTTGTAATTTGATGAAATTGATTTTGAATTTGATTTATAATTTAGATGTTTTATAATAAAAAAATGATGGGTTATTAAATGTGTAAAATCATATTTTTTCAATTTTATTGGTATGTTGAAAATCTTGGGGAAATTGAGTTTTTATGAAATTGATAACAATTAAATGGTATTAATTTAGATTGAATAAATTTGAATTGAACAAATGATAGATAATTAGTTGGGTACTAATTAAATGTTGTTAATTGGATTTATTCAATTAATATTTTGCCATATTGTTATATTTTTGTACAAAAATAATAATTAGTTATTACATTGTAAATTTATTTTTAATTACCAAAGTTGAATTTTGAATTGATTGTTATATTATTAAGAAATTTTTCCATCATTATTCTATATAAGTTTCCTAAGTAATGGATATTTATTATTGGATATATCGAAATTTACACCAAAGTTGTATAGGGAAAATTATTGTAAAGTGGTTAAAAGTTTTATTAATTTTGCACTCTTCAATATGAAGAATATTAGTAGGGGAGGAATTAAATGTCTGACACGAGCAAAAAATTGATGTTTTCTCCTAAGTGTAGGAGTGTTGAAGTAATAAATAACCCAGTAAGACCAGAATTAAACCACAAAGATATTAACTATATAAATTACAAATAATAATAATAATAAATTAAAGAGGATTTTGAAATGTAAGATTATTATAAGGATTAAACAATATCAAGGTTAAATGATCCATTAATTGTATTAAAAATAAATATAATATAAACTCTTTTTATTACTTAACTGGAAATCACTCATAAAAAAGATTTCAATCTGATGATTTATTATTAATAAATTATTATAAATTGTTAATATGATCATATTAA
The DNA here is from genome assembly GCF_000495115.2 of Populus euphratica. Taxonomy (NCBI): domain Eukaryota; kingdom Viridiplantae; phylum Streptophyta; class Magnoliopsida; order Malpighiales; family Salicaceae; genus Populus; species Populus euphratica. The sequence continues at coordinate 270,094 of NW_011499994.1, read as the reverse complement.
TTATGTTATTTAAGTAACATCAAACTTTTAAATATTGTCAGGAATTCATAATGTTAACTTATATTAACAACAAATCAAGTTTCTTGTATAACATAGATGTAGGTTATACCATACGATTGGCTATGAAAGTGTCAAAAATTTATTATGCTAAGTGTTATACAATACAAATCTAAATTAACCATTTAACGAGCAAGTTATTAAGAATTAATAAGATAAAAATAATAAAACATGTTAATAGCAAGTTGTTTAGGATATCAACATTGAAGTCTATATTAAGTTTATATTATACTTATCCTCACACCATTAGTGAAACCTTTCCACCTATATATAATAAAATTAGTTAAACATAATGAAAAAGAGAAATATAAATAAATAAAAGGAGAACATTATTATATAAGTACAGTAAAGGAAATTAAAGACATAAATAAGATATTAATGAAATTATAACATGAAATAAAACTAGAACATTAAAGTACAAAGAAAGAAAGCAAGAAAGGAAATGATCTTAATTTATAATGAAGATGCCTAAATACATGGAAAATGTCTATTTTTATACATATAAAATCAAACCTAAATTCAAGTTCTACAACTCCAGTGATGTTCCAATAACTGAATAGTGTTCTAGTTTGGACTAAACCAGCATCTCTTTTCTAAGCTTAACCCTATTTTTTTCTTCTCAATTTCGGTAATTAAACTCATCAATCAATCCTTTAATTTATGTGGTTGGCCTGAATTTAAGATGAACATCTACCATAAATTAAAGGTATCTTATATTATTAGACATGTTATTATAAAACATACTCTAGTTAAATGATGAGTGCTTAAAAGTGCATTTTTATTAAGGTTTTCTATCATCATTTTGCACTTGAAGTATCAATAACTCCTTAACTAAAGCATGTTTTATAATAACATATCTAATAATATAAGATACCTTTAATTTATGGTAAATGTTCATCTTAAATGCAGGCCTATCACATAAATAAAAGGATTAATTGATAAGTTTAAGTACTAAAATTGAAAGGGCAAAGAGATAGCCAAACTTCGAAAAGAGATGTTGGTGTAGTCCAAACTAGAACACTATTCGGTAATTACGTCATATCTGGTGTTGTAGATCTCAAGGTCTACTTTATATGGATAGAAAGGTAAGACATAGGCCTACAACTTTCATGGGAGTTTAAAATTTTAAAAAGATGTTTTTAAATCTAAATTGTAGTAACAACAAAAAAGTCCAAATCTATTTTGTAGCCTAGACAATATTTAGTGTTCAGCCCATATCTCTAGTTCTAGAAGTCTAAATGATTTCAATTTTTTTTCTAAAAAGTTGAGATAATTTTCTATAACTTTCACATGGAGGTTTGATTCAAATTCTAATGTTGTCAATGATGTTTTATTCAAATAAGAAAATATAAGGATTGTCACCAAGTCAAGAGTTGGCTATCCACTCATCAATTAGCCATCAAATCAATAGTTTCTAATTTTGGCCTATAAAAGGAGATATTTTCCATGCATTTAGGTATCTTGATTTCTATATTAAGATTATGCTTTTGCTTCTCTCATTGTATTTTTGTAGTACTTAAGTTTTGTTTTCATTAATATCTTATTTATGCCTTTCATTTCTTTTCCTTTATTTAGTTAACTTTTATTGGATTTATGTTCTTATCTTGTTTATTTATGTTTCTCTCTTTCATTATGTTTACCTAAGTTTATTATATCAAGATGAAAAGGTTACACTAATGGTGTAAGAATAAGTATACTGTAAACTCATCATGGACTTTAATGTTTGATACTAAAATGTTTTGTATTTGTTATCTTGTTCACTCTTAATACTTTGCTTGTTAAATGGTTAATCTAGATTTATGTTGTATAACACTTGGTACAATAAATACTTGACACTTTCATAGCCTAATTGTATGGTGTAACCGACACTTATGCTATAAAAGGAACTTGATTTGTTGTTAACATAAGTTATAATCATGAATGTTTGACAACATTTACAAGTATTAGCATTATTCGAATAAGATAACTAATGTAATCATGTTAACAATTCATAATTCGATAAGAACCTCCTTTATGTGTAATTTCTAGTTGAATAATAAGAGTTTATACTATACTTGTTTGAAATACCATTAGTGGACCCTCTCATCTTGTTATTTGTTGTTATCATTGTTTAATATTCATATTGATCTTCCATCTCAAAGTTCTCATCAACTTATTTATTATTACTATTACTATTACTATTATTGTTTATAATTTATACAATTAACCTTCCTATGGTTCGACCCTAATCTTGCTGGATTATTTATTATTTCGATACTCGTGCACTTAGGAGAAGATATCAATCTTTTGGTTGTGTCATTAAGGATTTATTAAAACTTCAAGTGCAAAATGATAATATAGATCTTGATAAAAATACACTTTTAAGTACTAACCAATATCCATATATGAAGTGTAAAAAAAAGTCACCAATAAGATGATATGTTGATGAATCTTTTATACAAATGGTTTGTTAAAAAATACTTATGTTAGTTTACACACAAAGAACCATATGTTCCTTACAAAACCATATTAGAAATGATTATTAGCTCAACATCTAGTTCTCGTAACATATCAGACCATGTTAGAAAGGACTATTAACTCAACATTTAGTTCTAGTAATATACATAGAGTTGTAGATGATAACAATAAGTGTTATAGGAGTATAGTGATGGATGCAATGAGAATGAATTATAATTATCTAGGTGAAGGTCCACGTGTAGAGGAAGAACTAAATGTTGATACAATTAGGTTTTTTGAACTTCTAAAAGATTATGATGAATAATTATAGGATGGGTGCGCAAATCATAGTAAATTATCAGTCATTGCACAAGTGTTTACCATTAAGCCTAATAATGGTATAAGTGAGGCTAGTTGTGATAACATAATTGAATAAGGAAAAAATAATTTTACTTGAAAGAAATAGGATGAAAGACAATTTATATACTGAAAAAATTCATGATGAAACTCCTTGGCATAAGAACTAAAAAATTGATATGTGTCTAAGTTTTTTCATTTTGTAAAATGATGAAAATATAAATTTAAAAAACATGTGGACATGTTAGGTATAAACTCAATACAGATAGGGTAAACATGCAGACATGCCAGGTATGAACTCAACATAGATATGGGAATAACACTTGTCGTATATAAAAAAACAAGATACTTCCAAATCACTCTTAAATTGCAAATGTTATTTATGTCTTCGAAAACATCCAAGCACATGACATGGAATTATTCACATGATACAAAGAATGGAGTCATTATGCATCCTTTCAATAGTGAAGCTTCCAAGCAATTTAATGGGGTACATCCTTAGTTTTTAATGAAACCATAAAACATGTGTCTTGGTTTATGTATAGATAGGTTTAATCTATTTGGATCATTTATCGCACCCTATTCTTGTTAGTTGGTCATACTAACAGTATACAATTTGCCCTCGAGGATGTGTATAAGGTTAAAATTCATATTCTTATCTATAATCACATCCTGTCCTTACAATCTAAGTAGGAATATATTTTTTCCTTCAATCATTGATTGATGAGTTGAAACAGTTGTGGGCATTTAGTGCTTTGATGTGTGATGTTGTGCAAAGAGAAGTTTTCTGATTTTGGTGTGATCCATAATTGGATAAAGCGAAGTATTTTTAAGAAAAAACTTCTTTATTGAAAGACTATTTTCTTTTGCCATGATTTGATTATATGGATATTGAGAATAATGTATTTGAAAATATTTTTAACACAATAATGAACATCAAGGAAATTTAAAGACAACATAAAAACTATAATGGATATAGCTTTATTTTATGACCTTCAGATATGGAGTTGCCTAATAATGGAGTATGTATGGGAAAGCCTAAAGCCATATTTTCCTTAAACAAAAAAAAAAGCACAATTTCTTATTTATGAATGGCTTAAAAGACTATGATTCATAATGGATATGCTTCAAACATAATATATAATAAAGAGTCATAACTAACATATGTTTATATAAACACTTATTCCAATTGCATATAAGAGTTTATCAAAAGGGATATTAGATGCATTGACAGAGATTAGTCACCTTTTTAGATATGTTTTCTTGAACAAGGTTCATAAGCACTATGTTTTTTAATATGTTTTGAGATTATTAAAAGTTATCCTTAAGAGACTTTGTGAATTAATTGCTAAAAGATAAGAATTTCTATATTTTATGTTTCGAACTTCTTGTGATAGGTTTTTCACCTAGTTAGAATTTCAAAATATGAACGTGGGATTAATCAAAGTTGAAGTACACATATCAAGCATTCCATAAAGGTATTATAAAGAAAAAAAACTGAGTTTTTTTAGTGATTAGTACTTAAAAGTATATTGTTTATCAAGGTTTTATGTTATCATTTTGCACTTAAAGTATCAATAACTCCTTAACTAAAGCATGTTTTATAATAATATAAGATACCTTTAATTTATCATAAATATTCATTTTAAATGCAGACCTATCACATAAATGAAAGAATTGATTGATGAATTTAAGAACTAAAATTGAAAGGACAAAGAGATGGCCAAACTTAGAAAAGAGATGTTAGTGCAATCCAAACCGAAACACTGTTCGGTAATTGAGTCATATCTGGAGTTGTAGATCTCAGATTTAGATCTACTTTATATGGATAGAAAGGTAAGACATAGGCCTACAACTTTCATATAGAGCCCAAGACTTAAAAAGGTCATTTTCAAGTCCAAATTGTAGCAACAACAAAGAAATCTGAATCTGTCTTCCAGGCCGAGCACTGTTCAGTGTTTGGCCCATATCTAGAGTTCTAGAAGCCAAATGACCTGATTTATTTACACAAGAAAGCTGAGACAATTTCCTACAACGTTTATGTTTTTAAGTGGCTCTAATTTTGACGTTATCAATGACGTTTTGGGCAGACAATAAAAGATAAGGATTGTCACCAAGTCAAGAGTTGGTTACCCACTCATTAATTAGTCATCAAATCAATAGTTTCCAATTTTAGCCTATAAAAGGAGGCATTTGCCATGCATTTAGGCATCTTGGTCTCCAGATCAAGATCATGCTTTTGCTTTCTCTCTTTGTATTTTTTGTAATGTTTATGCTTTGCTTTCATTAATATCAAGTTTATACCTTTCATTTCCTTTCATTTACTTAGTTAACTTTTATCTTATTTATGTTCTTATTTTATTTATTTATTTTTCTTTATTTCATTATGTTTAGCTAAGTTTATTATGTCAAGGTGAAAAGGTTACACTAATGGTGTAAAAATAAGTATAGTGTAAACTTAATATGGACTTTAATGTTTGATACTAACATGTTTTGTATTTGTTATCTTGTTCACTCTTTAATACTTTGCTTGTTAAATGACTAATCTTGATTTATGTTGTATAACACTTGGTACAAAAAATGCTTGGCACTTTCATAGTTCATACTGTATGGTATCACCAACACCTAAGTTATGAAAGGAACTTGATTTGTTGTTAACATAAGTTATAATTATGAATGCTTGACAAGATTTACAAGTATTAGCATTAATCGAATAAGATGACTAATGTAATCATGTTAACAATCTTCTTCTTCTTCTTCTCCTTCTGTTTCTTTATTATTATTATTATTATTATTATTATTATTATTCTTGTTGTTGTTGTTGTTGTTGTTGTTATTGTTGTATTATTATTATTATTTATAATTTGTACAATTAACCTCCTAGTGGTTCGACCCCGGTCTGGCTAGGTTATTTATTACTTCGATACTCCTGCACTTAGGAGAAAACATCAATTTTTTAGTCATGTCATTTAGCCCTCTAAATAGACTTATAAAAATTAGGTCGGAATCCTACTTGCAATAAGATTCCTTGTTTGCATGCTAAACATTCGAACGAGCATTTCTTAAGATTCAAATATCAAAATTAGGTGATTCAAAAGCTCAAATTAATCTACACATCCAAGGATACAATGTTTTTAAAGGATGTTAGGTCGGATAAAACTATTTTGAAGGAAAATATCCAGATGCAAGTTAAAGGAGATTGGTCTTCTAATTTGATAAGGAAATTAATGATGGGGAGTTTTATTTTGAGAAGGTATCTGAGGGGATAAGAAAGATTGTTTTCTATAGCCTTTAACCTTTTTTATCTTTAGCCTTAATCTTATTATGAAATCCACCTACTAAGATACAAAAATATAAGAAGATCAACTAGATGAGTGGGTTTTTTTGTTTACTACTGGAATTTGGAGAGAGATTATCTTGGCTGAAATTTTCAAAGACCATGAGCAACTAATTCCTAATTTTAGTTTAAGGGAAATACATACCATCTTCATTATCAAGTTGTGAGAAGTAACATTATCCTTGTAATTCTTTCATATTAAAGTATTTTTTTTTATTTAGAATTATTCTATTGATTTTTATTTAAGCTTATTGAGTTGTATTGAGATGACATGTATGCTTTCTAGTTTCTTTCGATCCATAATTATTGTTAGAGACTAGAGTAAGAAGCAAAAGAATTAATTTGACTATAACAACTTTCATTTTGATTTATTAGGAAAGAACAAACTAAGTTAAATTGTTAAGTTTTTAAATATTTACTTAGAATAATTTCACAGACTTTACTCCTAAGGCTATTTACCTAGTGAATAAGAATTGTTTTTAATATTAAATTCTTTTGATGGTAAGAAATTGATTAGAAAGCTTTGTCTAATTAATTTACTCAAAATCTCATTAATTTCCCTTAGCTTTAAGGGATATCAAATTTATTTGCTTGATGTGAAAGAATATTTATTTTACTTTGATAATAAATAAATTGATAGAAATGGATGTATATACCCTTGAACTGAATGAACAATATATCAATTTATTATTTTTAGATTTAGATTTCATTTCTTTAATTTTTTTTTATAAAAATCCCTTGTTTTTTTTAATTTCAATATCTTATAGGAAGATTAAACAAAATTTCTCTTATGTTCAACTTCGTTTTCACGATCATAAAATTAATTTATTTTGTTTGTGATAGTAAAGTTAAAATTATATTTTGAAGGTTCCGATGACTGACAATGTTGCATTCACAACAAATGGAGCAACTTAAAAGGAACATCACTGACACGACTAAAAGGTTGATGTCTTCTCCCAAGTGCAGGAGTGTCGAAGTAATAAATAACCCGGCAAGACCGGGGTCGAACCACAGGGAGGTTAATTGTACAAATTATAAACAACAATTATAAAACAACAATAACAATAACAACAACAACAACAAGAATAATAATAATAATAATAATAATAATAATAATAATAGTAATACTAATAATAATAGTAGTAGTAGTAATAGTAGTACTAGTAGTAGTAGTAGTAGTAGTAGTACTAATAATAATAATAAAGAAAGAGAAGAAGATGAAGATGATGAGAACTTGGAGATGGAAAATTAATGTAAGGATTAAACAATAATAATAACAAATGTCAAGGTTAGAGGTTCCACTAATGGTATATCAAACAAGTATAGTATAAACTCTTATTATTGAATTGGAAACCACACACAAAGGAGGTTCCAATCAGATTATATATTGTTAACATGATTACATTAGTCATCTTATTCAATTAATGCTAATTCTTGAAAATCTCGTCAAGCATTCATGATTATAACTTATGTTAACAACAAATCAAGTTCCTTTCATAGCTCAGGTGTCGGTTATACCATACATTATGGGCTATGAAAGTGCCAAGCATTTGTTGTACCAAGTGTTATACAACATAAATTAAGATTAGTCATTTAACAAGCAAAGTATTAAAGAGTGAACAAGATAACAAATATAAAACATGTTAGTATCAAACATTAAAGTCCATATTAAGTTTACACTATACTTATTCTTACACCATTAGTGTAACCTTTTCACCTTGACATAATTAACTTAGCTAGACATAATTAAAGAAAGGAAAATAAATAAACAAAATAAGAACATAAAAGTTAACTAAGTAAAGGAAAATAAATGAAAGGCATAAACTTAAAAGCAAAGCATAAACATTACAAAAAATACAAAGAGAGAAAGGAAGAGCATGATCTTGATCTGGAAACCAAGATGCCTAAATGCATGGCAAATGCCTCCTTTTATAGACCAAAATTGGGAACTATTGATTTGATGACTAATTGATAAGTGGGTGGCCAACTTTTGACTTGGTGACAATCCTTATCTTCTCTTGTCTGCACAAAACGTCATTGATAACGTCACAATTGGAGCCAGTTGCAAACATGAAAGTTGTAGGTAATTGTCGCAGCTTTCTTGTGTAAACAATTCAGCTCATTTGGACTTGTAGAACTCCAGATATGGCCAAAATACCGAACAGTGCTCGGGCTGAAAGACAGATTCGGGCTTCTTTGTTGTTGCTACAATTTGGACTTGATAATGGCCTTTTTAGATCTTGGGCTCCATATGAAAGTTGTAGGCCTATGTCTTACCTTTCCATCCATATAAGATTCAGCTCATTTGGACTTCTAGAACTCCAGATATGACCCATTTACCGAACAGTGTTCCGGTTTGGATTGCACCGACATCTCTTTTCTAAGTTTGGCCATCTCTTTATCCTTGCAATTTAAGTTCTTCAAGTCATCAATCAATCCTTTCATTTATGTGATAGGCCTGCATTAAAAATAGACATTTACCACAAATTATAGGTATCTTATATTATTAGATACATTATTATAAAACATATTTTAACAATTTGGACTTGATAATGGCCTTTTTAGATCTTGGGCTCCATATGAAAGTTGTAGGACTATGTCTTACCTTTCCATCCATATAAATTGGACCTAAATCTGAGATATATAGCTCTAGATATGACCCAATTACCGAACAGTGTTCCGGTTTGGATTGCACCGACATCTCTTTTCTATGTTTGGCCATCTCTTTATCCTTGCAATTTAAGTTCTTAAAGTCATCAATCAATCCTTTCATTTATGTGATAGACCTGCATTTAAAATGATCATTTATCACAAATTAAAGGTATCTTATATTATTAGATATATTATTATAAAACATGCTTTGGTTAAGGAGTTATTGATACTTCAAGTGCAAAATGATGATATAAAACCATGATAAAAATGCACTTTTAAGTACTAATCAATCACTAAGATAATCTGTAAACTTGAGATGATTTTTCCTCTCTTTTTGTTTGACTTAATGGAACATTTGCTTATATATTTAGCATATGAAGCAAAAGTTAGAGGCTTTATACAGTATAGATGGATGAATCTTTTCGAGATATTAAGGATTATATGCATCATAAGTTAGTAATGTCTTTTTTAATATTTTTGGTCATTCAATCTATATATGTTTACCTTTATATAAGTACTTGTTCAACCCCAAAAAAATGTTAAAAACAAGATGCATGATTTTTAGTAGCTCATTACCTTTAAACTTTGTCCTCTAAAAATATTTGTTTAATTCAAACATACCATTAAATTAATAATTACATGTTCATATAATCAACCATTATTAATTGATTTTTAGGTTCACAAATATAAAAGTTTCATGAATGATAACTTTAATAATGAAATTATCAATGGAAGTTTCTTTGTTTTAATAAAGCTAGTTTAAAGAACATCCTGCATAGATGCTCATAGTTGAGGCTTGGTGGGGAAGTTTAAAGTTAAAACATGAACAATCAATTAATAAAATATATTTTTAAAATTTCAAAACTAATATTTTATGAAATGATTACAATGAAGATTTTTAGTAGGACAAGGCAAACTCTAAGGTGGGAAGGCAATTATAGGAAAATCACAGCACAACTATGAAAGTCTTATCGTGTTAAGTTTAAATTGTTTATTGAATTGTAATCTTTATTTGTTTATATATTTTTGTTTAACAAGTTTATAAATAAGGTTGCATGATTTCTTGGATAACATGCACATCTATGATAGGAGATATGCCTAGTCAAATGACTTTGAGAAATGGAATAATTTTTTACCTCTCTACGTCACTAAGAGCAAATAAGAGAGATATCTAAAGTTATTCACATCAGAAGGTTTGAGGAGGCGTTCACGGAGTGACTCATCTAATAAAAATAAGAAGACTCACGATTCTATTAGTAAGTATACCAATGAATCGCTTCCTTTTACTAACCAGACAAAGTGTCTGGCTGGAGAACATGGTTTAATTTTAAATATTTTTCTTTAAATTATAGTTATTATTTGTGATAACATTTAACTAAATATTTATTTTATAAGCTACACAGCTTGGACACAAGTTAGCTCCGTTATATTTATACATGGAAATACATTTATAGAGGGAGGTTAGACAAAAAGGGATGTAGTAATTTTTAGATAACCGAGTTGAGGTGTTTATTGTAAGTCAACTTTTAAACCTCTTGTACATTGTCTAGACTAATTTTTGTATCCATATCTTTAACTTGTTTATTTTGTAGTGTAGGAGTAATATAATGTTGGCATATGCGCGAAACATAGAAATGACCCTTTAACCCATTCAAAATACATTCTAGAGTTGTGTTGGGAGGTTGTAGCAATCAATAGACCTAATATGACTATAATATGTGATATGAGATTATGATATAGTGTCTCAACCATTAGTACTCTACAATCCAAAACGAATCATCCATCATAAACGACTGAAGAGTTGGTTAAACAATGAATTGGTGCTCAAATGGCCAAAATGGAATCAAAATATAAAGAACAAAAATAAACAAAAATAAACAGAGATGATTGCATGTGTCTAGTCATTATCCCCCCTTACGGACCTTCATAAGATTCTCCTTCCCCTCCATTTGCAACCTCTTTTTAATGCTTATAAATATTTGTAATTGACTTTTATATATATTAAATGTATTCTACAAGTGAAGTTTTTTTAATTGTTTTTTAATGTTGTTTAATATCAATTTTTTTACAGCATTAAGAAAAAAAATTAGCACACCACTTACCGACAACATAAAACTCTATCAATTATTTCATCAATAAAACATGCTTATTTTTCTTACAGAATTACATAGAGTTGCTAAGTGTTTTAATATAGACCAATAGAATCACTAATAAAATGTGGTTGCCCCTAATCTTGCTAGGTACCCATCAAAAAGATTAGATATATTACCAATTGATAATATGTCGAAGTTCATCAATAATATTTACTAATTAATATACCAATATAAATCAATCATCAAATATTTTTATCACTAATAATAATAATACCATTTTAGTCTAACCATTAATGATTAAATCAATAGAGAAATTACACACGAATGTGAAATCACTGATGTGACTCTAGTTTATAACACAATTTTGTTGAATATATTTTTGCCATAGGATAAATAATTATTTCATCAATGTAATATCGCATTGATATAATGTGTACTGAGGATAGGTAAAGGAGGATAGGTAAAGGAGACATCACTTACTTTCCAATAGCATCATTAAGTTATGTCAATCTTGTTACCTTGAAAATATAAGGCAAACATGCCCTTAACACCTTAACAATTGTTTATCCTAACAACACAAGCTTACTGTATGCTTTCAAGGTATTACGAAAATGAGTGATTTTTCAGAAAAAAAAAATTGTGAGTTGGATGAATTTACTTGCTTGATTAACTTACTTAATACAAAAGGATTTAATGAATATATTGTAAAACATTTAGGAAGAGTGATGGGATTGTCTTTCCTTCTCTTCATTAACAATAGTTATTGAAACTAAGTTCTTAGCAATACAAAAGGCATTTATTTTGAGTAGTGATTGTTGCTATATTTCTTTAAATAATAGGATTGTGGAGTCAAATTCTTATCATGTTATTACTTGGATTAAACAAAACAACATTACATGGTCATGAAGTTTGCAATGTGAATTCAATGATATTATTAATGCATGTATATGCCTTATTTTTTGTTTTTGAAGCATATTTATATTTATAGAAAGAAAAATCATGTTGCCGATCGTTTTGCTAAATAAAGAGTTCTTAAAAAATTGATTTAAATCCATGGTTATATCTTTTTTTACTATAGGGTTTTTAATGTTTGATCTTGTTTGAGTGAAGTTGTTATGTAAGTAAGTTTTCAAACTCAAGTACTGACTTTTGTGTTTGTTTGTTTCTTAAACCATTTTCTTAATTGTTATAACAGCTGCTTAATATATCTCTTGTATTTCATTAAAAGAAGTATATTTTCCCTTTTTTATCTTCAAAACTTCTTTTTTTTCCTCTTTGATTAGAGGTTGGAAGTTATTAGAAGAAAATGGATCCTGCAATTTTTCCAAATAATGAAACCAAAAAAATGGACACCAATATCCAATTAGACATTCTCTCTATTGTGCTCAACAGCTTTTTATACCACTCTGGGCTACAATCACAAATTATCTTATAATGGTGGAGACGAAAGTGTAGCTTTATTATCCACTTGGAATTTTTTCTTTTATAATTAATGCCTTTACAAGGGAATGGCCAATGGTGGTAGCATACATGAAAAGCAAGAACCTAAATGTTACACTAACAATGGGCCATTAGTTTCCGCTTGCACTACCTGTTTCAGCTCTAAGCATTCCCTGTCAGCTTCGTCTTTTAAACTGTTCTCATCATTCATTTTCTCTTCTTTTCTTTTTGCCCATAGAACACTATAAAGTCCTCCGACCAGCATGAGCCCACCCGAAACACTACGGCACAAGAAAGTGGACAAAAGAAATTAAAAACAATAGAACAGTGGCTAATTTAGAGCATAAAATTGATACTTGAGACAGAAAACATTATATAAATACTTATGGATGAGGGGATCCAATCGAGAATTTCTCATATATTGAGGATCGAATAGATTAAAATCCAATTGAGAAATAGTGTATAACTTAAGGTTAAGATTTCTTGCTGTGGATTACAAACAATTGAGGTTAAGTACCTTCCCAAAGTGATGGTCTCGCATAGGAGAATAGAAGACAAAATCATTGTAAAGACCAAAGTGAATGGAGTTGACATGGCCAAGAAAACTGGCCCTTTCTTCTCTATAACCCATGCTTGCAAGTAAAATGTAACACCAGTCACGACAATTCCCTGTCACAATTTGCATACGTTATATTAGCATATAGATACATGTATATTTTCTACAACTTATTTGAATTAATTATAAAAAACCATCGATCTTGTGAAGCATGAATCAAAGAATTATTTAATCCAAAAACTTAAATTGCTTGCTGATAAACTAGTATTAATACCTCATAATAATATAAAAAATACGAAATGAATATAATTTATAATTATAAAACTCAACCCGGTCAATAATCCAACTCAAGCCCCAAGTGTCATATTTGGGCTAGTCAAACCATATCAGCATCATTTTAAGATTTAAAACAAAAAAAATTTAAAAAACGTTATTTAAAAAAAAAAAGATCAAATTAAATTGTAAAGTGATCCACCAGGTCAATTCCCAATATAAAATCTAGCGTAAGATAGATTCTGGATTAGAGAAACACTAAATTGACATATCAGTGTTGGCAAGGTTTAAAAACACCGGTATAGTATCACCTTAGCGACTACAGTGTGATGCAAAGAAGATACTATAAAGAGTGGATAGATAATTTACACAGTAAGCTACAGCAAGAAGTCTGACGTTCCAGCCCAGCTCCCACTCACGAGGATCTCTTTCAGCGGCAACGGCAATGGCAAACAACTGAATTGTGCTTAGAAAGCACTGAAGAGTTATGAATAGAAGCTTTGATGGGTAATTTTTCAATACTCTTACCTGTCTCAAAACAGTGAGCAAAGCCATGACGAAAAAAATACATAAAACTAAAAGTTTAAACTGCAATTTAGACCCTGCGTTTCACAATATACTCCAGCCTTGTAAATTAAAATTTCACAATATTAACCATTCTTTTCTGCAAAGTTTCAATATGGCCTTTTGTGGTTAAAATCTAATTAATGGAAGCTAATCAATACTCATTTTTTTCCTAAACTGTTAGAGCTGAAGTTGAACCTTGTATAAAGTACAGGGGTTGGAATATAGTTTATTGAATTATAAAAACTTAGGTAGAGGTACCTGCAACATTTCATATATTAAAAATTGAAGAAAGAAGTACCTGCAACACTAGCCATAAGCCCCATAGAATATTGGACAAGAACAAGAGGAAGCAGCCCTTTATCCTGGTTTGGCTAGAAGGAATATGACTAATAATTCCTTGGCTGTTATGACTCCCAGAGAGGTGCTGAATGCACAAAAGATTAAAGTGAGGACCCTTGTAGAAGGCCAGGGTTGCTGCGCCAGCTATACATGCTACTATGCCTGCAATCTTGGCAATCCCTGAGACTGTCTTAAATTTCAACACCTCCATCCTGTAATTTCATACTCTATAAGTTAATCCATAGAAACCTGAAGTTTCTTAGCTCTAAACTACATTGGGTATCAGTAATTTGCAAAAAAAGAAAAGAAAAAGTTCCAATTTGCAAATACATGAAATGATAAGTAATTTCATTGCTTTGCTTTTGTTTTTTAGCTCTAAACTACATTGGGTATATGATGTATATGCTTCTCCAGTCCACAGCCCCCACACTGTAATACGTACCAAGGCCACTGTAATCAATCAAGTCTTACGTGTTGAAATTACAAATTTGGTCCAATTTCTATAAAAAAAATAAAATTCGGGGAATATATAATTAAAAAGAAAAACTTGCAATTGGGTCCATGTCGAGATCAAATAAAACTAGCGTGCCAATCTCCATGCATGATGATTAATTCTTAAGAGATTACTAGCTAGTTGACGAAAAAGTAAAGTTAGTTCTAATGTTGGAGCTAGCTATAGTATAAGAATCCTAGATTTCTAATGGAGAGAAGAAAATTGACAAGAATCCTTGATTTAAAATGGATAAAAGCAAAGTTGACGAGAATAACAAGCTGATTGTACAATTTCTGTAGACATTCGTGGTAAAATAATGACATTCAAAAGGATGGTTAATTTGTTAATAAAGGGGGGAATTTTGATAAATAATTGATATCATGAAAAAATAAAAGCTAAAGAGCAATATTTTTCAAAGCAATTATGAACATACGTTTGAATCAAATCACTTTATTAACTAACATTTGAATCCAATTCGATCCATGAAATATATAAGCACAGAAAAAGTGTTAATATCCATTTAATTAATTTACTAGTGTACTAATTATTATCCATTTATTATTTAATAAATGTTCTTTAAGGTATTCCTACAGAATTTATGCCCATCAAAGTTAAGTGGTAGGGTTAAAAGTCATAACTAAATTCGAATAAGAAATTACAAAGCAATCGTACCAAAATGGGAGTGTCGTTGCTCATTTTAGATGCTTGTATAACAATGATACGACTACTCTAGCAACAGTTTGAAGAAGCACCATGAGATCATAGATCTCCAAGCACTAGCAAATTGCTTGTAGGTCGGTCTCGAAGTGGGAAAACATGAAATTTCTTTGAAGGTGTACATGACCATTATGCCGTGCCAAGGTGGTGAACATCAATTTTTTTTTTTTTTTAGTGATGTATTATGGATTGATGAACGTGAGACTAGAAACCTAAAAAGAATCAGCGTTCCTTGCTTTTTCAAGAAAAAAACTATATATGAACTCCGAAGCTCGTTTGTGTTGATGAACACCACCTTGCTTGTACTTAATAATGGAAGTTTGACGGTTATTACCTGAGTAGAAGAGCCAAGAAGAAAGTGATGACAGGAAGGCAGTTTGAAATTGCAGCAGCCAATGTCGCGGTTGCATAGATGATGCCAATACCAAATATATCCAAGCAGAAACTAATTCTGATCAAATTGAAACCACAAAAGAAAATAACATTTTCAAATTGTTTAGACACTAATTTATTGTTCAAGAAAAAGATCGAAATACTCTCAGAACATTGAATATATATTCAAATTGCTTTAAAACCAAGGTCGTGCATGTTGATCATGGTAAGGACTCGTACTCTAGAAAAAAAGTAGTTGTAAACTGAAGTTGAATACATACCCAAATAGAGCGAGGAAGAAAATCTTGCTGAAGGTAACAAACGATAGTGGAGGTCTATTTTTCCTATAAAATTAATTCAAGATTAAATAATTGTCAACTTAATTTCAACATCTTGATTAATAAAGATCAAGATGATCATACCAAAAAAAAACAAAGAGAAAGAAAAACATGGGAATTGAATAGAATTATACCATTCGAAATAGAAGGCAAAAGGGGCTAAGAAAAGAGTTGCCGCAGCCTGTCTGTAGAAGACAAACACATAGTTGTTCATACCACCATTGAAAGCAGCCTTTGAGAGCATGAACATTCCACCATAGATTGATTGCACTAAAAGCACAGCCAAATAAGGCTTCTTTTCACCCATTGCTCAATGAAAATATGTATATATCAGAGCTTCAAAAGAAAATTATATAAGCTAGCTAGAACTTCAATATGGTTAAAGCTACAACAAATGTTGAAAGATAGGTTGCATGTTTGGTTATGTTGAGCAAGGTTTATATAAGATTAACATTCAAAGGGTAATAATGAGAACATCCGATGTAAACTACTGGCCTCTTCTCTATTGGGACGTGTGTGGCCAAGATAGGAGGCTACTTTATTACCATAATAAGGGACCACCTAAAGGTTTTTTATAATGGTGTCTCTATTCACTACTCCGGCAGCGATTGTATTTCGAATTGAAACCTTTGATAGCAACTTGAGCGAACCTCTCTTTTCACGAGGGCCTTGGTGGTATGTACTACTATAATTCTAGTTTCTCATCGTGTGAGTACATTTGTATCTCGCATCCATAGTGCATTTGCATTTTTCTCGAGAGGTACCTACTTCTCCTTGGTTTTTAGAGAAAACTAGATAGCTGTTATATGCTATATTATGGGCTATCTCAATTTTTTCAACTTATAGAAAAAAATAAGATAACATAGGAGTTATTTTTTTTAAAAAAAATAAGATTTTAGTCATTGACTTCATTATTTTTTAATAAGCTTGTATAATTTTCATAATACAAATAAAAAAATGCAACTATAATAAATAGTGACAAAAATAATTGATAGCAAAAAAAGATTAAAAAAAATTGACTCTAGCCTATCCTAGTTAGTATGTTAAAACTACGATCTAATCATAATATTAAGGTATCTGACACAAATAAAATATTGATGTCTTCTCCCAAGTGCAAGAGTTTCGAAATAATAAATAATCAGGCAAGACCGGGATCAAACCACAAGGAGGTTAATTGTATAAATTATAATAACAACAATATAACAACAATAAGAATAATAATAATAGTAGTAATAGTAATAGTAATAGTAATAATAAGAGTAATAATAATAAAAATAGTAATAGTAATAGTAATAATAAAAGTTATAGTAATAGTAATAGTAGTAGTAGTAATAATAATAGTCGTAATAGTAGTAGTAATAGTAGTGATAGAAGAAGAAGAAGAAGTTGATGAGAACTTTGAGTGCAAGATCAATGTAAGGATTAAACAATGATAATAACAAATGTCAAGGTTAGAGGATCCACTAATGATATTTCAAACAAGTATAGTATAAACTCTTATTACTCAAATGAAAACCACACGTAAGAAAGATTCCAATCAGATTATACATTGTTAACATGAGTACATTAGTTATCTTATTTGAATAATGTTAATACTTGTAAATGTTGTGAGGTATTCATGATTATAACTTATATTAACAATAAATCAAGTTCCTTTCATAGCATAAGTGTCAGTTGTACCATGCTGTTTATGCGATGAAAGTTGATTAATACTTAAAAGTGCATTTTTATCAAGGTTTTATATCATCATTTTGCACTTGAAGTATCAATAACTTCTTAACTAAAGCATGTTTTATAATAACATATCTAATAATATAAGATACCTTTAATTTGTGGTAAATGTTCATTTTAAATACAAGCCTATCACATAAATAAAAGGATTGATTAATGAATTTAAAAATTGAAATGGAAAGAACAAAGAGATGGCCAAAAGAGATGTTGGTGCAGTCCAAACCAGAACACTGTTCAGTAATTGAGTTAATCTAGAGTTGTAGATCTCGGATTTAAGTATACTTTATATGGATGTAAAGATAAGACATAAGCCTACACCTTTCATATGGAGCCCAAGATTTAAAAAGTACATTTTCAAGTCCAAATTGTAACAATAACAAAGAAGCTTGAATCTGTCCTACAGCCCACGAACTATTCAGTTTTTAGCCGATATCTGAGAAAATTTTCTACAACTTTTATGTTTTTATGTGTTTCCAATTCTGACATTATCAATGACATTCTAGGCAGATAAGAGAAGATAAAGATTGTCATCAAGTCAAGAGTTGACCACTCACTCATCAATTAGTCATCAAATCAATAGTTCATAATTTTGGCCTATAAGAAGAGGTATTTGCCATGCATTTAGGCATCTTGGTTTCCAGATCAAGATCATGCTCTTGCTTTCTCTCTTTTTATTTTTGTGACGCTTAAGTTTTGCTTTCATTAATATCAAGTTTATGTCTTTCATTTCGTTTTCTTTACTTAGTTAACTCTTATCTCATTTATATTCTTATTTCGTTTATTTATTTTTCTTTCTTTCATTATGTTTAGCTAAGTTTATTATGTTAAGGTGAAAAAGTTACACTAATGGTGTAAGAATAAGTATAGTATAAACTTAATATAGACTTTAATGTTTGATACTAACATGTTTTGTATTTGTTATCTTGTTCACTCTTTAATGCATTGCTTGTTAAATGACTAATCTTGATTTATGTTGTATAACACTTGGTACAACAAATACTTGGCACTCTCATAGCCCATACTGTATGGTATAACCGACACCTGAGCTATGAAAGGAACTTGATTTGTTGCTAACATAAGTTATAATCATGAATGCTTGACAAGATTTACAAGTATTAGCATTAATCGAATAAGATGACTAATGTAATCATATTAAAATTTATAATATGATTGGAACCTCCTTTGTGTGTGGTTTCCAATTGAGTAATAAGAGTTTATACTATACTTGTTTGACATATCATTAGTGGATCCTCTAATCTTGACATTTCTTGTTGTCATTGTTTAATCCTTACATTAATCTTCCATCTCAAAGTTCTTATCAAATTCTTCTTCTTATTCTTTTTCTATTATTATTTTTGTTGTTGTTATTATTATTATTATTACTATTACAACTACTCCTATTACTACTACTACTACTACTATTGTTATTATTATTGTTACTATTGTTGTTGTATTATTGTTATCTATAATTTATACAATTAACCTCCATGTGGTTCGACCCGGGTCTTGTTGGGTTATTTATTACTTCGACACTCCTGCACTTGGGAAAAGACATCAATCTTTTGGTCTTGTCAAAAGTACCAAGCATTTGTTGTACCAAGTGTTATATAACATAAATCTAGATTAATCATTTAACAAGTAAAGTATTAAGAGTGAACAAAATAACAAATATAAAACATGTTAGTATCAAATATTAAAGTCCATGTTAAATTTACAATATACTTATTCTTACACCATTAGTATAATCTTTTCACCGTGACATAATAAACTTCGCTAAACATAATGAAAGAGAGAAACATAAATAAACAAGATAAGAACATAAATAAAATAAAAGTTAACTAAGTAAAGAAAAAGAAATGAAAGACATAAACTTGATATTAATAAAAGTAAAACATAAGCAATACAAAGAGAGAAATAAAAAGCATGATCTTGATCTGGAGACTAAGATACCTAAATGCATGACAAATGCCTCCTTTTATAGGCCAAAATTAGGAACTATTGATTTGATGACTAATTGATGAGTGAGTGGCCAACTTTTAACTTGTGATTAGTATTTAAAAGTGCATTTTTATCAAGGTTTTATACCATCATTTTGCACTTGAAGTATCAATAACTCCTTAACTAAAGCATGTTTTATAATAATATATCTAATAATGTAAGATATCTTTAATTTGTGGTAAATATTTATTTTAAATGCAGGCCTATCACATAAATAAAAGGATTGATTGATGAATTTAAGAACTAAAATTGAAAGGACAAAGAGATGGCCAAACTTAGAAAAGAGATGTCGGTGCAATCCAAACCGGAACACTATTCATTAATTGAGTCATATCTAGAGCTGTAGATCTCAGATTTAGGTCTACTTTATATGGATGGAAAGGTAAGATATAGGCCTACAACTTTCATATGAGTCCAAGACTTAAAAAGGTCATTTTCAAGTCCAAATTGTAGCAGCAACAAAGAAGTATGAATTTGTCTTCTAGCCCAAGCACTATTCAATGGTTGGCCCATATCTGGAGTTCTAGAAGTCCAAATAACCTGACTTATTTACAAAAGAAAGCTGAGACAATTTTCTACAACTTTCATGTTTTTAAGTAGCTCTAATTTTGAGGTTATCAATGATGTTTTAGGCAGACAAAAGAAGATAAGGATTGTCACCAAGTCAAGAGTTGGTCACTCACTCATCAATTAGTCATCAAATCAATAGTTTCTAATTTTGGCCTATAAAAAGAGGCATTTTCCATACATTTAGGCATCTTGGTTTCCAGATTAAGATCATGCTCTTGCTTTCTCTCTTTGTATTTTTTGTACTGTTTATGCTTTGCTTTCATTAATATCAAGTTTATGCCTTTCATTTCCTTTCCTTTACTTAGTTAACTCTTATCTTATTTTGTTTATTTTTTTTCTTTCATTATGTTTAGCTAAGTTTATTATGTCAAGGTGAAAAGGTTACATTAATAGTGTAAGAATAAGTATATTGTAAACTCAATATGGATTTTAATGTTTAATACTAACATGTTTTGTATTTGTTATCTTGTTCACTCTTTAATACTTTGCTTGTTAAATGATTAATCTTGATTTATTTTGTATAACACTTGGTACAACAAATGCTTGACACTTTCATAACTCATACTGTATGGTATAACCGACACCTAAGCTATGAAAGGAACTTGATTTGTTGTTAAAATAAGTTATAATCATGAATGTTTGACGAGATTTACAAGTATTAACATTAATCGAATAAGATGACTAATGTAATCATGTTAACAATCTATAATCAGATTGGAACCTCCTTTGTGTGTGGTTTTCAATTGAATAATAAGAGTTTATACTATACTTGTTTGACATACCATTAGCCTCTAACCTTGACATTTGTTATTATCATTGTTTAATCCTTATATTAATATTCCATCTCGAAGTTCTCATCATCTTCTTCTTCTTCTCCTTCTTTTTCTTTATTATTATTATTATTAGTAGTACTACTATTACTACAGCTACTATTATTTTTATTATTATTGCTACTAATATTATTGTTGTTATTGTTGTTTATAATTTGTACAATTAATCTCCTTGTAGTTCGACTCCAATCTTGCCGGGTTATTTATTACTTCAACACTCCTACACTTGGGAGAAGATATCAATCTTTTGGTTGTGTCAACTTAATAACAATTTTTATCTTCTTTTGTCAAAATAAAATGTCATTGATAACGTTAGAATTTGAATAAGACCTCCATGTGAAAGTTTAGGGATATTGTCTCAACTTTCCAGAAAAAAAAAAATTGAAGTCATTTGGACTTCTAAAACTCAAGATATGGGCTGAACACTGGACAGTGTCTAGGCTGCAAGATAGATTCAGACTTCTTCGTTGTTGCTACAATTTGGACCTTTTTAAATCTTGGACTTCCATTAAAATTATAGGCGTATGTCTTACCTTTCCATCCATATAAAGTAGACCTAAATCCAAGATCTACAACTCTAGATATGACCCAATTACCGAACAGTATTCCAATTTGGACTATACCAGCATCTTATTCCTAAGTTTGACCATCTTTTTGTCCTTTTAATTTTAGTACTTAAACTCATCAATCAATCCTTTCATTTATGTGATAGGCCTGCATTTAAGATAAAAATTTACCAGAAATTAAAGGTACCTTATGGTGTCAAACTTGTTATTATAAAACATGTTTTAGTTAAGGAGTTATTAATACTTCATATGCAAAACGATGATATAAAATCTTGATAAAAATACACTTTTAAGTACTAATCAGTACCATAATAAAAAAAAATTGATTGAAATAATGAAACTTAAATATCAAAAAATTCAATGTTAAATTACAAAACAAGAAAAAAATTCATTCAAAAAAAGAAACAAAAAAAAATTAAGTCAACTTAGATTAACTCGTTAACCCTATGACCATAAACATAAAATTGAGATAACCTCATAAACAAGAAAGTAAAAAGAAAAAGATTAAAGATCAATTCTCAATAAATCAAATGTTGAAGGATGAAATAGAAAAAAATCAAATTGAAAAGGAACATAAAAAAAAATTGAAGTTAATTTATGTTAATATCTAAAACTCGTGACTCTTATCATGATCCTAAAACTAACATGATAGAAAACAAACCCTAAAAAGTAACAAAGCATGATTATTAACCACAAAGTGATTAGGGATAAAATTAGGAATAAAAGCAATCAAAAAAGAACTTGAAACAAAATAAAACAAAATAAATAGCAATAAAAGAATGAAGATTAAATTTGACATAAAAATAAATTAAAATCAAATGTTAATAGATGAAATTAAAAATAAATTCAATTACTAGAATGATAAATAGATAGCAATTAAAAAAAATTATATAAAAATTAAATGAAACTAAATAACACAAGAATAAATTAAAGAAAAACAATTAATCAAGAAAAAATAAAAAATATATATAAATAGCAATAAAAACGATCAAATTAAATATAAAAAACAAATTAAAAAATATTTTAATATTTTCCTGAGAAAAAGAGGGGGGGAAAAAACAAGAAAGAAATTCACTTGAGCGACACCACCTATCCATTTAAGATTGTTTATTGATTAGTACTTAAAAGTGCATTTTTATCATGGTTTTATATCATCATTTTGCACTTGAAGTATCAATAACTCCTTAACTAAAGCATGTTTTATAATAATATATCTAATAATATAAGATACCTTCAATTTATGGTAAATATTTATTTTAAATGCAGGCCTATCACATAAATGAAAGGATTGATTGATGAATTTAAGAACTGAAATTGAAAGGACAAAAAGATGGCCAAATTTAGAAAAGAGATGCTGGTGCAGTCCACACCGGAACACTGTTCGGTAATTGGATCATATCTGGAGCTGTAGATCTCAGATTTAGATTTACTTTATATGGATGGAAAGGTAAGACATAGGCCTACAACTTTCATATGGAGCCCAAGATCTAAAAAGGCCATTTTCAAGTCCAAATTGTAGCAACAACAAAGAAGCCTGAATCTGTCTTCCAGCCCGAGTACTATTTAGTATTTGGCCCATATCTAGAGTTTTAGAGGTCCAAATGAGCTGAATGTTTTACACAAGAAAGCTGAGACAATTTCCTACAACTTTCATGTTTTCAAGTAGCTCTAATTTTGACGTTATCAATGATGTTTTGGGCAAACAAAAGAAGATAAGGATTGTCACCAAGTCAAGAGTTGGTCACATACTTATTAATTAGTCATCAAATCAATAGTTCCCAATTTTGGCCTATAAAAGGAGCCATTTTCCATGCATTTAGGCATCCTGGTTTCCAGATCAAGATCATACTCTTGCTTTCTCTCTTTGTATTTTTTGTAATGTTTATGCTTTGCTTTCATTAATATTAAGTTTATGCCTTTCATTTCCTTTCCTTTACTTAGTTAACTTTTATGTTCTTATTTTGTTTATCTATTTTGCTTTCTTTCATTATGTCTAGCTAAGTTAGTTATGTCAAGGTGAAAAGGTTACACTAATGGTGTAAGAATAAGTATAATGTAAACTTAATATGGACTTTAATGTTTGATACTAACATGTTTTATATTTGTTATCTTGTTCACTCTTTAATACTTTGCTTGTTAAATGACTAATCTTGATTTATGTTGTATAACACTTGGTACAACAAATGCTTGGCACTTTCATAGCCCATAATGTATGGTATAACCGACACCTGAGCTATGAAAGGAACTTGATTTGTTGTTAACATAAGTTATAATCATGAATGCTTGACGAGATTTACAAGTATTAGCATTAATTGAATAAGATGACTAATGTAATCATGTTAACAATATATAATCTGATTGGAACCTCCTTTGTGTGTGGTTTCCAATTCAATAATAAGAGTTTATACTATACTTGTTTGATATACCATTAGTGGAACCTCTAACCTTGACATTTGTTATTATCATTGTTTAATCGTTACATTAATATTCCATCTCAAAGTTCTCATCTTCTTCTTCTTCTTCTATTTCTTTATTATTATTATTATTAGTACTTTTTCATCTCAAAGTTCTCATCAACTTCTTCTTTTTCTTCTTCTTATTCTATTATTATTATTATTATTATTATTACTACTACTACTACTACTACTACTACTATTATTATTGTAATTATTGTTATTGTTGTTATTACTATTATTGTTATTGTTGTTGTTGTTACTATTGTCGTTTATAATTTGTACAATTAACCTCTTTATGGTTCGACCCCGGTCTTGCCGGGTTATTTATTACTTCGATTCTCCTGCACTTGGGAGAAGATATCAATCTTTTAGTCATGTCAAGTTTTTGGCGCCGTTGCCGGGGAGGTAAGTTTTGTATAAATTATAAAATTTATTTTATTTTCTCTTTTCACTTTTCTTGTATATGACTTTGTTTCTTTTCTCTTGTTTCTTCTTCTTTTGTTTTCTTCTTCCTTTTATTCTATTCCTATACGTGCATGAGAGTGTGATCACGTACATCAAGTGGTAGACTTTGTAGGGTATCCTCATCATTTTCAGAAAATATGGCCAAAGAAGATAATCAATCATTTCATAATGCGAATAATCATGCTAGAACACTTAGAGATAACATGAATCCCACAAGAACAAGTGCACCATCATGCATAGTTTTTCCTCCCGATGCATCTCATCTTAATTTTAAGCTAGGCATTATTCAACTTTTACCTTCTTTTCATGGCTTAGATTTAGAAAATCCATACTTGCATTTAAGAGAATTTGAGGAGGTTTGGAACACATATAATTATTCAAATTGTAGCATGAACACCATCAGATTAAAGCTTTTTCCTTTTTCATTAAAAGATAAAGCTAAAACATGGCTATAAAATTTGAGACCAGGATCCATTCGTGCTTGGGATGAAATGCAACAACAGTTTTTAAAGAAGTTTTTCCCATCTCACAGAACAAACTCTTTCAAAAGAAAAATCACCACTTTCACTCAAAAACCAGGAGAAACATTTTACCAATATTGGGATAAGTATCGAGACTTGCTTAATACTTGCCCTCATCATGGTTTTGAAACATAGAGATTGGTTTCACATTTTTATGAAGGGTTAACACCCAAAGATAGGCAAATGGTTGAATTGATGTGCAATGGAACTTTTGAAGATAAAGACCCTGATGAAGCAATGGAGTACTTAGACTTGTTAGCTGAGAATGCTCAAAATTGGGACACCGCGGGTACTTATGAGGCACCGAGTAAAACTCAACCTCATACATCTAGTGAAGGTATGTACAACCTTAGGGAAGATGATGACCTTCAAGCCAAGTTTGCATCTTTAGCTAGAAAAGTCGAGGCACTAGAATTGAAAAATAGTGATCAATTAAAATCTGTTGAAAACATTGTGTGTCAAATATGTGAAACAAATGAACACTCAACCAATAATTGTCCAACCTTGCCTTCTTTTAAGGAATGTATCTATAAACAAACTCATGCTTTAAACAGTTTCCAAAGGCCCAATTATAACCCATACTCGCAAACATATAATCTTGGTTGGAGAAATCACCCAAATTTCAGTTGGAAGAGTGACAATGCACAAACTTCACCACCACAGTTTCAAGCACACCATAATTTCCAAAATTTCCATGGATATGCACCTCCTTATGCTTCACCTCCTACAAGAAATTTTGAGGAAACTTTGTATGCATTCATTGAAAAGCAAGAGACAATCAGCACTCAACTTACTCAAAGCATAACAGATTTTAAAGACACTCTTGCAAAATTCACATCTGCTCTCAGTTTTCAAGAGCAAGGTAAGTTTCCATCTCAACCACAGCAAAATCCCAAGGGGCAATACAATGCAAATGCAAGTAGTTCTGGAAGTCAACACATGGATCAAGTCAAATCAGTCATCACTCTTCGTAGTGGTAAGGTTATTCAAAAACCAATTCTTAAATCTTGTGAGAAAGACGATGAGTCAATCTCTGAGGGTAAGGAAGGGTTGAATCTGAACATTGCAAAGAAAAGACTGATTCCCCTCTAGCACTTCCATTTTCTTATGCCATGACCAATGAGGAAGAAATCAAGGATGAAAAAGGCACCGAAAATATTGATGCGGATCTTTTATCAAAAGTGACAACAGATTCGACACTCAACATTACACCAATCGATGATTACTTTCCTGATAAATTTCTACTTTCTCTTAGTTCAATGCCTTGGTTTACTAAAAATATCAATTTTCTTGCTTTAGGATTTTTGCCAACTCACTAGAGTACCGAAGACAAAAGAAAATTTTTGAGCAACGTGTAAATTTTTTATTGGGATGACCCTTATTTATTGAGTTATTGTCCTGGTCAAATATTTCAAAAATACATTCCTGACAATGAGGTAAGTAATTTCATTAAATTTTGTCACTCTAAGGCACGTGGGGATCATTTCTCGTCAAAAAATAGGACTGTAGAAATCTTAAAAAGTGGATTTTACTGGCCCACCATGTTCAAGGACACACATGCATCCCGCAAAATCTATGAAAATTGTCAAAAGGTGGGATTTATTTCAAAACATAGAGAGTCTTTAGATAATCTTCTATTGACTCTTAAGTCTCATCATAGTCGAGATAAGCATCGTGCAATTCATGACTTATGAACCCATTTTCATAAAGAACATTCTTGACATAGTCTTGGGAATCTGACTAAAAAAAGACTCTGTTTGCCAGTTTTTAAGAAAACTGGATGGGAAGCCTATCCCCGACCCATAGACGGCGTTTAAGCCGTTCTTGGATGTAAAACCAAGGGAAGATATGAGCCACAATCACAATTACCTGTATATACACATGTTTTTTCAAAAGTAAATAAATAAATAAATAAAAAAAGAGAGAGAGAGTGAGACTCCAGCTGGCCTACACATAGGCGGTATGATTGTCTTTCTAAGTTCTCATCTATAAAATCATCTCTTCCTTCCTTTCATTTATATTCAACCCATACATTCAACAAATACAGAAGTGTATAGAAATGGCAAGTTCCTCAAGTCATCATATAAGAAATATTTGTGCTTTTGGTAGATCTAGTCCTGGGAAAGAAAAGAAGTTTTTAGAATCAGCAAATCATCTTGGTCAAGTGCTAGCTGAGAGAAAGATTCATTTAGTGTGTGGGGGAGGCAGTCTTAGGTTAATGGGAGGTGTGTCAATAGCTGTATTTTTAGGAGGTAGTCAAGTTTTGGGGGTTGTCCCTGAAGCTTTAGCACAAGGGGACATCATTGGAAAAACAATTGGAGAGGAACTTTAGGTCTCCACAATGTCAGCTCGAATGAATGCAATGTTTAACCATGTTGATGCCTTCATTGCTTTACCAGGTGGTCTAGGCACATTAGAAGAGATCTTTCATATTTCCTCTTGGGCCCAACTGCACATTCACCATAAACCCATAGGTTTGTTAAATGTTAATGGTTATTATGATAAGTTGCTGTCTTTTCTTGATCATGCTGTGGAACAGAAATTTCTAACATCTTCTGCACGACAAATCATAATCTCTACTGCTACTGCTGAACAATTGATTAACCAACTACAATATTTCATTCTTGTAATTGATCCTTCCATGAGTCACATAAATTGGTCAACTACCTGTAATTGACAGGAATTTCTAACATCTTCTGCACGACAAATCATAATCTCTGCTACTAATACTGAACAATTGATTGACCAACTATAATCTTTCATTCCTGTAATTGATCCTTCCATGAGTCGCATAAATTGGTCATCTAAGGAAAGTCGTAAAAAGCTTAGATTGGATTTGAGCCTTCATTTATGAATCTTTGTGTTTTTTGGTTTTATTATTATGTTTTGTTGTTTCTTATATTTGTTTTAGTGTGTTTCAGGTTTGTCAGTATTCGTTATTTCAGGTGATATCTTCTATACTCTATCTTTCTACCTTTAAACATTGAGGACAATGTCTCGTTTTAGTTGGAGGGAAAGGGTAGTAGCTAAAAAAAAACTGTGTTTTCTATTTCATAAATCATGTGCAAAATTGTTGTTACTATAATGGTAGAGTAAGGAGAACTTTTTATGACTCTTGAGACGCATCTTAGTAACCATTCTTAATAAGGTCTATCATAATACTTCTTGAAATATTCAGGTTTACAAACTCTCGCATTGTTATCACTTAATTCTGCTCATATACTTATTTAACATGTATTCTTAAACCTTAATTTACACACACACACTTTAATATATGATTATGGGTTGCATATTGGATTATTACATTATTTATGTTCTTTTGTTAAAGGTAACAACTAAGGGAAATGGATAGTATACAATTAAAAAAAAACAAAAAAAAGTAAAAAAAATGGTGATAATAAAAATGTAGATAAGTTTGGTTTCGTAGCCTCTCTAACCTGAGAAATTAAGCCCGAAGGGGTGCTTTAACACCTAATATCCTAAAGTCAACTGACTTGAGAGCTATTGGCTCAATGCTTGCTATATGGGTTAAGGAGAAAAGCTTAAGGGAATCAAACATTGCACTATCTACATATCAGTATCTGCGACCCGAGTTACTAAGTTCGTAGGGGTGTCTCAACACCTAATGCCCTAAGACCAACAGGTCTGGGAGTCATTAGCCGAAAGCTCGTTACATGGGTTAAAGATGCATGGTGTTTTAAGTTATATGTATATATATATAAAAGAAAAAAAAAAGACAAAAATAATAATCCCAACCCAAGAAAGGTAACCTTAAACATTAGAATAAAAATTTTATTTTCTTCCAAGAAAAGCCCCATAATTATGTGTTGATAAATTGAGCACAAAAGAAAGGTTTATTAATATCTTGTTAAGAGGTATTGAGCAGATATATAAATTTAATGAGAGTTTGTTTATCTAAATAGATTGACGGAAGTTAAATGATGAATACTTTGCTTAGTGGAATTTGCAAATTGTTTTTCTATTTTAACGCTTTGATTACTAGGGACTAGTAATAAGATGGTTGGGGGGTGTGATTAGTACTTAGCATTTTTATCAATGTTTTATATCATCATTTTGCACTTGAAGTATCAATAACTCCATAACTAAAACACCATGTTAGTATCATCATTTTTTTCATTATGTTTAGCTAAGCTTATTATGTCAAGGTGAAAAGGTTACACTAATAGTGTAAGAATAAGTATAGTGTAAACTCAATATGGACTTTAATGTTTGATACTAACATGTTTTATATTTGTTATCTTGTTCACTCTTTAATACTTTGCTTGTTAAATGACCAATCTTGATTTATGTTGTATAACACTTGGTATAACAAATACTTAACACTTTCATAGCCCATACTGTATGGTATAACCGACACCTGAACTATGAAAGGAACTTGATTTGTTGTTAACATAAGTTATAATCATGAATGCTTGACGAGATTTACAAGTATTAGCATTAATCGAATAAGATGACTAATGTAATCATGTTAATAATCTGTAATCTGATTGCAACCTCTTTTGTGTGTGGTTTCCAATTGAATAATAAGAGTTTATACTATACTTGTTTGACATACCATTAGTGGAACCTCTAACCTTGACATTTGTTATTATCATTGTTTAATCCTTACGTTAATCTTTCCATCTCAAAGTTCTCATCAACTTCTTCTTTTTCTTCTTCTTCTTCTATTATTATTATTATTATTATTACTACTACTACTACTACTACTACTACTATTATTGTAATTATTGTTATTGTTGTTATTACTATTATTATTATTGTTGTTGTTGTTACTATTATCGTTTATAATTTGTACAATGAACCTCTCCATGGTTCGACCCCGGTCTTGCCGGGTTATTTATTATTTCGACACTCCTGCACTTGGAAGAAGACATCAATCTTTTAGTCGTGTCATTTATAACCCTAACATTGATTCTCTAACTCGTGTAATTAGTATATTTGAGAACATCATAGACAAATCAGCTTTCGTATATGAAAAATCAATTGTTGCCTGTTTTGTTTAAACACCAACATCGATGTACTTTGAATAATGTGACTGTGCTCACGTTTGCAACAGACAAGACAAAAATCGATAAGACTTCTATACATTTGTTGTCTCCTTTCCAGTATTTTTCTCTATAGAATGAATAACATGTATGTTTTTCTATAGAGTTAAAGAGGTGAGCTTGATCTTTATGTTTACACATAGAAATTAGTTTGATAATAATTGACCATCAAAAAAAAATATTTTGGTGGAGAGGTTATTTTGATATTACATAGTAACAAAATCTGCAAATTTAACCATGGTAATTAAGGTATCTTTCCTTTAATAACTATTTATTCAATTAAATAACCTTATATGTGCAAGCAAAGTTAATCAATCTAAAAATATCTCCCTTATATCCGTAATACAAGAAGGATGTCATAACCCAATTTTGGCCCTTTGGCTTTTAATTTAATTTTTACAGGGTTTAAAATGAAAAATTAAAAGATCAGAGATTTATTTCGATAAAAAGTGTGATTTGTCAACTTTCGTGAAAATTAAGGACTACAATGTGCCTTTGTCATTCTAGCCTTATCTTCAAGATAATCCTTATCTTCAAGATAATCCTCAAGATAATGATAGTTGTCTGCTTTTGAATTCGTTTCTAATTCGAACTTCAGAAAAGAGAATGAGTTTGATTGAGACTTTACTTCTCGCAAGGGATGAGACTCTTGTACTATAAATATAGATATAAAGAGGAGGAACACAAAAAAACTAAAAAAAACGAGGGGGAAGAACACTGGGAAACAGCCGAAATAAAAAAACACAGAGGGGAAAAATAAAGAGATCACAGAAAGGAGATTGAAGAAAAAAACGGGGGAGAACAAACGAAACAGAGTGGGGAGGGAAATTTCTTGCCAGGACCACACCTTTATATATCATCATCTTCGTCTGTTCCTCGACAAGCACAGGGATACAGAAGTCCAAGGAAGAACAAGAGGACTACACAGGAGCATAAAGAGGAACCGAAGCAGAGCTTTGGATAATCCATCGCACCTCCGTCTCTTAAATCAGAGAGCAAGCCAGGCAAACAAATGCAAATAGGACATAAGCAAGCCAGGAAATATAGAAAACAAGAACCAGAAGAGTAGAGGGAGAAGTTGGCTTTGGCCAGTCAGCACGCCTTCGCCATTGTCTTCATTATCAAGCTCCAGCACCACGCAGACATTGACAGAGACAAAGAGAACAAGAGAAGCAAAAAAAACTAGAGGCAGGGAAAGCAAGAAAGAGGCAGACGATCAGCAACCGGGCGCCTTCGCCTCCAGCAGACCAGGTAAGCAGCTTCTTCTTCTTTATTTTGTTGTAACTAATTAGCATTTACACTATGCAAGTGAATTTTAATTCACTTGCACAGTGTAGCAACACGCGT
>NW_011499994.1:237976-238373 GCF_000495115.2 Populus euphratica | reverse complement strand
CCCGCCCACCAATATAACCCTAGCCGAGCCCGAAAATAGAAAAAATAAAAATAAAAAAAGTAAAAGATAAAATATTTCAAAGTGCAAAAATAAAAAATTAAAAAAATATAGGCATGAATAAAAAATAATGTAAATTTGTTGGTTTATTCACTGACGCCAGAGCCAGGAATAAAAATACCGGTTTAAATTTATATTATTTTTCATTCGTTATTTTTAGCTAGAAAAAAAATAAAAAATATGTACATGCATAAAAAATAAGTTTATTTTTTTTCATTTTGTTCACTGACGCTAGAGTCGGGAATAAAAATAACTGATTTAAATTTATTTTATTTTTTTGTGTGATGCGTAAAAATAAATTTATTTGATTTGTTTATTCACTGACGCCAGAGTCAGGAAT
>NW_011499994.1:234015-237966 GCF_000495115.2 Populus euphratica | reverse complement strand
GTGATATTTACCAACGCCAGAGTTGGAAATATCTGTAGTTAAATATTCACTGACGCCAGAGGGAATAAAAAAAAAATAACTGATTTAAATTTATTTTATTTTTTGTGTGATGTGTAAAAATAAATTTATTTGATTTGTATATTCACTGACGCCAGAGTCAGGAATAAAAAAAATATATCTGATTTAAATTTATTTTATTTTTTGTGTGATGCGTAAAAATAAATTTATTTGATTTGTTTATTCACTGACGCCAGAGTCAAGAATAAGAAAATAAATGATTTAAATTTATTTTGTTTTTATAGCTATGTGATATTTACCAACGCCAGAGTTGGAAATATCTGTAGTTAAATATTCACTGACGCCAGAGTCAGGAATATTACATGCAAAACCACCATAGCATAAACCAACAAAACATTAGCAATTATTGACAAAGTCAGCAATGCAGCCTGCCTTAGGCAGGACGCTAAAAGGGGTGATAATATCTTCCCTTTTACGTAATCAGTCTCGAACCATAGAATCTCTGTTGACCAGTTAGGGTTCCTAGTAACCATAATACTAGGTGGCGACTCCTTAAACAAAGATCATTCACCATTAAAGAATAGGATGCCAGAAATCCGTTCTTTCCATTCCATTATAATTTTTAAGGCCACCGCGATGTCGGGTGCGACAAAGGATTTAAAACAAAAAATTATTTAAAATTAATTAAAAACTAAAAATTATTGGTCATTCACTAAGATATAATTTACTATAGATTAGAACATTGAAATAACTATTTTTTCCTTCTAAGAAAACCAATAGCCTAGCTTTCAGGAATAATATGGTCATTTTCATATAAATTACTGGTCATTTCAAAACTTATTTGAACAAATTTTCTTTATCATATTTTTTAATACAGTAAAATGATTTAATTACTATTAGAAAAAAATATTAAACTTAAATAGAAAGCTTTTTCATTTTTTGAAGAATAGTGAAATGAATGAAATACATTTAACCTTAAAAATCTTAAGTTGTTGTCCAAAAGCTTTTTCATGTTTTCATTATGTTTTTTCTTATTATTATTATCAAGTTCATTTAAACAACTATTTAGTAATTTAATAGATATTAATATTATTAAAAAAAAGTGTCAAATGTACATAGTACTATTCTGTAACCACATGTCACCTTTTATAATAGTATTTGAATCATGTTAACATCCTCTTTATGATGTATTGACACATGTGGTCAATATATAGGTCTCTGGTTTGGTACTTATGGCCTTGTTTTTTTGCTATTTACTTTTTCTCTTTTTCTTGATTTCCATGTTGACCCTTAAAAACTTCAAGACAACTTTTCAGTTTTTATTTTTTTTATATTTGGTTTATATTCTTTTGATTATTATTTTTTTTAAATAATTTATAAAATTGAATATATTTTTTTAATTTCATTCTTTTTTTTCATATATCAGATATGGTTTTTATTCTTTTCATTTTTATTTATTTTATTTGAGATAATTTTTAGAATTAAATTTTTTATCAACCTCTTTTATTTTTTTATCAGTTTTTATCCTTATTTTTTATTATTATTATTTTGTTTACCTTGACAAATTCTTTAAATTGATTTTTGTGTATCATTCAACATTAAATAGGTTAGGAATTGAGTTTGTTGATTGAGTTCAAATCTAGGATTTTACGAGTTGCAAATTTAGAAGAATAAACCGGGTTTAGGAGATTCATCTAAATTTCAGTTTTTCTTTTCTATTTTTTAAGCTCATATATTTTTAGTTTCATCCTTTAGTATTTATTTGTAAGCTCATACTGACTTGATTAGTACTTAAAAGTGTATTTTTATCAAGGTTTTATATCATTATTTTGAACTTAAAGTATTAATAACTCCTTAACATAAGCATGTTTTATAATAACATGTCTAATAATATAAGATACATTTATTTTATGGTAAATGTTCATTTTAAATACAGGACTATCATATAAATCAAAGAATTGATTGATGAGTTTAACTACTAAAATTGAGAAGACAAAGAGAGGGCTAAGTTTAGGAAAAAAAATGTTAGTTTAGTTCAAACTGGAACACAATTCGATTATTGGATCATAACTGGAGTTGTAAATCTTGGATTTAGGTCTAGTTTATATGTATAGAAAGCTAAAACATAAACTTAAAACTTTTATGAAGAGTCCAAGATTTAAAAGTACCATTTTCGAGTTCAATTCGTAACAACAATAGAGAAGTCGGAATCTATCCTATAACCCAGACACTGTTCAGTATTTAGCCCATATCTCAAGTTCTAAAAATTCCAATAACCTCATTCTTGTTTTGTTAGAAAGCTGAGATAATTTCTCATAACTTTCATGAAGACTATTTATTCAAATTCTGATGTTAGCAATGACATTCCGTTCAGATAAGAAGATAAGGATTATCATCAAGTCAAGATGCAGTCACCCACTCAACAATTAATCATCAAATCAATAGTTTCAAATTTTGCCTATATAAGGAGTTATTTTTCATGCATTTAGACATTTTGGTTTTCAGGTCAAGATTATGTTCTTGCTCTCTCCCTTTATATTTTTGTAGTGCTTAAGTTTTGCTTTCATTAATCTCTTATTTATACTTTTCATTTCTTTCATTATACTTATATAATCATGTTCTCCTCTTGTTTATCTATATTTCTCTTATTCATAATATTCAGCTAAGTTTATTATATCAAAGTGAAAAGGTTATATTAATAGTATAAGAATAAGTATAGTATAAACTTAACATGGACTTTAATATTTGATACTAACATGTTTTGTATTTGTTATCTTATTCACTTTCAATACTTTGCTTTTTAAATAGTTAATCTAGATTTATATTGTATAAACCTTGGTATAATAAATACTTTGCACTTTCATAGTCGAACCGTATGATATAACCGATATCCGTGCTATGAAAGGAACTTGATTTATTGTTAACATAAGTTATCATCATGAATACTTAACAACATTTACAAGTATTAGTATTATTCGAATGAGATAACTAATGTAATCATGTTAGCAATTTATAATCTGATTGGAACCTCATTTGTGTATGGTTTCTAGTAAAGTAATAAAAAGAGTTTATACTATACTTATTTGAAATACTATTAGTGGATCCTCTAACCTTGATAATTATTCTATCCTTATTTAATCCTTACATCAATATCACATCTCAAAAATTCTCTTCAACTCCTTTTCTATTATTATATATTTATTTATTTATAGTTTATACAATTAACTTTCCAGTGGTTCAACCCCGGTCTTGCCGGCTTATTTATTATTTCGACACTCTTACACTTGGGAGAAGACATCAACTCTTTGATCTGAGTTTTTTTACTTTTTTTCGAGTATTTTTTTCTTTAATTTTGTCCTTTAATATTTTGTTGCTAGAATTTAATCTGAGTTTTTTTTGTTTTTTACTTTCTATAAAGTTATCATGTTCTTATTTAATTTTTTCCTTTACTTTTCAGATAAGATCCTTTAACATTTGATTATTTTAAAATTAATTATTTATTTCAATTTTATCTTTTGGTATTTTATTGATTAGGAAATGGTATTCATATTTTTTCTCTCTTTCTTTTCTATAAAGCTATCTCAATTTATGCCTATAACTGTGGGGTTAGCGGGTTAACCTAATTTGACTTGAGAAGGAGTTTGTTTTTTCTTAATTCTTTTTAGTTTTGTCCTTCAATATTGAGTTATTTAATAATTGAACTTCATGATTTTATTTAATTTAATTTTAATAGAGTTATCCTAGAGACATGACTAAGTTACAGATTTAGCATATATACTAATCCGAATGGGTTTTTTTAGTTTTTTTAGTTTTTTTTTTCATTTGATATTTTTTTTTGGGTTATTAAACACGATTATCTTAATTTAAAAAAAAATATTGACTAATAGATGACACTTACCTAGTTCAGAATTAAGGGTGCATATGAGCGTCGTG
>NW_011499994.1:214996-233932 GCF_000495115.2 Populus euphratica | reverse complement strand
CGTGATGACAATATGCCTTGTTTCGTCCTATTGTAGCTGTTGTGACTGGGAAATGGAGGCAAAATCTCCTACTCAGTTAAAACTATTTTCACGCATCCCTTTCGCATCAACAAACACCGATATTTTAAAAGAGAAGGAAAAAATAAGATATTTTTTCTTTTATTTGATTGCAAGAAGTATTCTTTTGATAAGATTATATGTTAATAAAATTAATTTTTTTTTCTTGAATATTTTTAATCAAGCAATCTTTATATTTAAAAAAAATTAAATAAATTCTTTTAAATATTTGTTCTAAAATTTAAATTTAAAAAATAAAAAAATTCACCATATCTAACTAAACTCCAGGTTAAGTCATTATTTTTCTAGCATAAAAAAATATATCAAGGCAATGATAACTCAAATCAACTTATAATAACTTTAATAACATGTGATTCAAATATAAGATTAAGATAACTTTATAAAAATAAAAAAATAAAAAAACATAAATTTCAAGACTTAATAATCTAATCTTAAATAATAAAAATAAAAAAGAAATCATCAAAGAAAACAAATATTATGTCAACCAAAAAAATTGACTAACCTGCCAAGGCAATATGAGACTAAGATAAAAAAAAAATCATTAATTTTAATAAAAAAGCATAGAAAAAAAAAGACCGAAGTTAAATTAATAAAAAAAATAATTAAAAAAACTCAAGTTAATTTGGGTTAACTTGACTAACTCGTACCAAGAATAATTTAATAGAAAGGAAAGTGAAAGAATCACGAAGTTTAAAGGTCAATAATTTAATATTAAATAATAAAAATAATAAAAATCAATTTCATAAAAACAAATGTTGAGAAGAAAAAAACCTTGAATGAAATCAGGTTAACTTGACTAATATTTTTTTATTAAAATAATATTTTTTATTCAGAAATATATTAAAATAATATTTTTATTTAAAAAAATTATTATTGACATAAACGCATCAAAATGATTTGAAAACACTAAAAAAATTTTAATTTAAAATAAAAAATAAAAAATTTTATTTTTTAAAAATATTTTTGAAACAAAAAAACAAAAAGAATCTTTATTTCATTTCCGATAGAAAACTGATGTAAAATCTATAATCCTCCACTCAACACAGGAAATATTTCTTTATAGAATGCATCTTTTTTTTATTTTGTATCAATATATAATGTCTTCCTTTCTCCATATTTTATCATTTTAAGATTCCTTGTATAAATTATTATATTAAAGAATGTAGACCATGCACTAAAATTTATTTAATAAATAAGATTTACATGGGGTGAAATGTTCTGCTTTTGTTGATGTTTATGCGTATTTTGTGGTACGTGATTGATAAAGTAAGCAAAGGTTAGAATTCCTGATGCCCTCTTTTCGTGTGGCTTTCTGCCAAGGATCCGATTTTATAAGATTACTTTTTTAAAAGGCATGATAATTATTACTACTAATTATGTAATGGCCACATTACATATCATAAAGAACTTTCAAAGTCACACAAAGAAAAAAGGAATTCGATGACACCAATATTTCGGAGGCTTCAACGATAAGAAACATGTTTCAATTACTTTCATCTTTTTTAACTATTCATTATGTAATGGCAATGATTGAAATTTCATGTCCTGAAAATATTATATTACTTCAGAAGTAATTCTCAATAGTTACTAAATGAAAGAAAGATCGACACAATGAAAAGAAAAAATCTATAATATGATACTCTAAAGTCTAAAAACAATTCATAATTTCTACATTGATATGAAAATACTTTATTTTATTTTTTTTCTTGTCTTTATCAAACTTCTCACGAATAAATATTACTTTTAAATAATGTAAAAAATTTCCCACGTATCTTTATTTAGTTTAATAATTGTGTCACTTTGAATTTTACAGTTTAAAAGATAGCTATTGCTTTCTTAATAGTTGATAATTGAGTCAAATTAAATTGCTCCATTCATTTCAACTAGATTTACCGTTAAGTTATCTTACATGGTATATACCTGACAACCATATTCATATCATTAGTCATAACTCGTATCAATTATCGGTGTGCATTTTTCACATAAAAATTTCAAATTCAATAGGTTTTTTTTTTTTTTTCTTTAGTGAATGGAGGAACAACTGATGTAACCTAGCTGTCCTAGGCCTTTTGATCACCTTGGCCTAGCTCAAGTGACTAGGCATTGCGCCTACTCAAGCCTAGATGATAAGATTTACTGGTTGTTAGGTGTAGGAGACTAGTACAATTTTCTTTTCACTCACATTTATTTTTTTATATTATACTCATAATTTTAATATGCAACATATACAATTTTTTTTTATCTTGCACCCACAATTTTTTTTTGTAAGAGAGACACTATTTTCTATCACATATAACTATATTTTTAATGCATTTACTAACCCATATGAATATCAATAAAAATAAATATACTCTTACACACAAATATGGCATACTAAATTCTCTTATAATCACACACTAAGCATAGAATTTACGTCAAAGATCACATCAATCAATGAGTCATCTTAGTTAGCTAATGACATGATTCCCTTCTCTATAAAGAAATTAAAAGTATAAATATATAAATACACCTGATTACTAGAATAAAGAGAAAAAGTTTTTCTAGCATACCAAGTCTATGATGCTACAATACTTGAACACTCTAATGCTTGAGTGTCTCTTATCCTAACAAAATGCTTGAGTGTCTCTTATCCTAACAAAAAATCAATGTTGTAAGAACCACTCATCAACTTAATTTGTTAATCGAGCAAATTAATTTTTTCATGTGAAGTTTTTTTATGATTATATTAGTGGTG
This sequence comes from Populus euphratica, assembly GCF_000495115.2. Taxonomy (NCBI): domain Eukaryota; kingdom Viridiplantae; phylum Streptophyta; class Magnoliopsida; order Malpighiales; family Salicaceae; genus Populus; species Populus euphratica. The sequence continues at coordinate 231,120 of NW_011499994.1, read as the reverse complement.
TCGTCTATGAAAATCATAATAAAAAGTTATTTCATTCCCTTTTGCTCTCCATCAAAAACACTTTTTATAGTTGACAAAATTTTAAAATGAGGAAAAGTAATTGATCTCTCTACCTAGGGATTCCAACTCCCTTAAATCTCAAACAACTCTTCCAACAGATATAAATGCTCAATTATATTTTGTACATTTTTTTTTTACACAACAACAAGCACCACAAAATATGTAATAATGACTTTATTTCCTTAAAAAGATAGGGTAGAATAACATGTACACGAGCAATGCTTACACTTTTTTTTTTTTTTAGATTAACGTGGGTGTCCGGGCCAGCTTGCGCGCACCACGACTAGCAATGCTTACACTTATATAGTCAAAAAGTGTTACACATATTGTTTTTAAACAAAATATTTCAAACAATCTAGTTATCATCAATTTTCATTCGAGTCTCACTCACACACAAGAAAAATACCTAAGCATGATACAAGCTCTATGACTCCATAAGTTTATGAGCAATAATACAATATTTATCAAGTGAGAAAATCTCTACTTTTCATGGAATATTGCACACTAACTTTCCAAATACTTTTTCTTGCAAAGGCTAACTTAGACAACTACATAGGACTCACAAACCCCTGATAGTACATACAAAATGTAAAACGCATATTAGAGTTTGTCACACAAAATAGTGATGTTATGTGTAAAGTTATTTTAATAGTATTTTATGGATTCAAACAAGCATGGTACCACATATTTAGTCTCCACTTTCATGATCTCATCTCCAAACTCATCTCTTATTTTGGGTTTATATCCAAAGGTTTAATGAAGAGATACTTAACATAGAAAGACTTGAGTTGATTCTCATAGAAATTTTGATTAATAGAGTCTATAACTATTATTTATGAAAAAGGTTGTATACTTTTCAAAAGCAAAATCTTTTCAGCATAAAAAATACAATGAAAAATTATATCAAAGTGAAAAAAGCTAGCCTAACCAGATAAGGACACATTTATTTCCAAACTCTCCTATAAGATCACCAAAAAAAAAACATTAAGAGGCACATCCATGATGACCTTATATTCTCTAAACTTGTGATTACATCTCTAACCACCACATGGGTTAACATGCCAATTGTCGTGGCATGAACAAAAGGCATGAACAAGAGGAACCCTAACATGTTTTTTTTTTTTACCGAGATCAATGGCATGACACTAAGGAATCCCACACCCTGATAAAAAAAAATATATGAAAAGATTGATCATTAAAGGCTATCATCACCAGTTTATGGAGAGAAAAAAACCTGAGCATGAATAGAAAGAAGTCTACAAACTTAATGATCTATCTTAGATCAAATAAGCACCACATTAGCTCCAGGAAATTGCATCTCTATTTTTTGGACTTTTTAAATAAAAAACATCGGTGTTTCTCCATGACTCTATTAAAATTTTCATGACATATCTCCATGGAGAGATCTTAATGTCTCTAAATGTATCTTCATAAAAAAAAATTTCTTTGCTAGATCTTCATATCTCCTCGAAAATCTTCATATCTCCAAACTATCTTTATAAGAATTTTTATGATGAAATCTTTATGTCTCCAAACATGTCTTCAATATCTTTATAGGTTTCTGTGATCACTATCTTTATAAAGATCAAATATCTTTTTCCCAAAACATTAACAAAAGCCAAATGCATGCATAACATAAAAGATGTGTACATTTTTCTTTCATGTGGGCTTATCTATGGTAATATTTTCATGTAGACGTAGAAGTAACATCTATACAAATCAAACAAGTCTTCGTCCCTCATTTTTGTTTATTAAGTCTTTCAAATACATTTTTTAAAAAGACTTAGGGGGAAATTAATGTATTAAAAATATATATATATTCAAGTTGTATAGGTCAAGGCCCAAACAACCTTGATTACCCGGGACAAGCCCGGGTGATAAAGTGCTAGCACCTATCTAGGCTTAGGTGATCAAACCTATTGGTCTTTAAGCACAGCAAACCATTCCTTCAGGCCTGACCTAGCAACAAATATATTTTTTTTCTCTCACTACATTTTTCTTCTATGCTTATCTTTTTCTCTCACATTCATTTTCCTTATAACACAATGACAATTTGAATACGCAACACATACAAATTTTTTGTCTTGTACACATAAAATTTTATATCACTAATAGCTATATTTTTGTTATTTCTACTCGCCTATATGAACATTAGTGAAAATAAATATATTTTGTCTCATAAACATGACATCAACTTCTTCTCCAATCACATACCATGCATAAAATTGATGATGTATTATCACACTAATGGATGAGTCATATTAGTTGACCAATGACATGATTCCCTTCTCCTTGAAGAAACCAAGGAGTACAATGTTTTTTTTGGCACATTAAGTCCACAACTCCGCAATGCTTAGATATGCTTCTTTGCACCTTTTATATATTTTTTCTTTGTCTGTTATTTTCTCCATGCATGTATACAAGTACTAACTTAAATATTAGAGTATCTCGTATCCCAATAAGAACTAGTTTTATAGAAACTACTTATCAGCTCCATTCACCAATTAAAAAAATTGATTTTTCTATGTGAAACTTTTTATACAACTTCATCAACAACAACATCCATATAATAGGGCTTGGCCTAGCGGTGGAAGGGGCTTGTCTCCTTCCACTGCACCTGGGTTCAAGCCCTAACGTGCACGTCTGTCATCCCCGCGGTGCTTTACATGCCTACTAGGTTTGCAGGGTATTCAGTGGGCCGTAAGAATTAGTCGTGGTGCGCGCAAGCTGGCCTGGATACCCCACATAAATCAAAAAAAAAAATGATAAAGAAGAAATGGACTCTCCACCCCCGTTAAACCCATGAAACATGTGCAGTCCTTTAATTTCGGTCAACGAAACCTCTCTACTATTATTTTTAAGACCCTACATCCAATAACATCATAGTACATAGCATTTAGTATCCGTTTAATTAGATAATAATTGAATGAAATGGAAATCATGTTTAACTGTAAGTAAAATACTTGATTTAATCAAATATTATAACAAAGGACCAAGGGTGACACCCACTTCCATGTGTGACTTTTAGCCATATCATGTATATGCGTTGTAGTGAGATTCAGCAATGTTGCCTTCAAATTCTCTAGTTTTTTTTTTCTCCTTCTAGTCTTCTTCTTCTTCTTTGAGGTGTCAATCTCAAGTTTTATGGATGATAGAGAGACAAATAGCAACATCTTTTGTTAAAGCAAGAAAGCATCTGGTGGTCAGAAAAGGATTTTCATCCCTGAATCTCCTTTGAAATGTCAAAACAGTTTAATGTTCGTTTTCTTCGAGATATACACGCATTACTAGATATACACATTAATTTCAAATTGTCATTGCGTTAAAAGGACTTTGACGTATGGCCCCAAATCTTGTTTGAACTTGGTCAGCAAAATATATATGTTTAGTTAGAAAAATCAAATGTGATTAAATTTTCATGAAAGATCGATCAAAGATTTTGTTGAAAGAGAAATTTGATTGCATCGTATCAGGAACACTAATAAGTTCAGCATGACAGAATCACAAGAGCAACAAATCAAATGGTCGAACAATTTTTATTCCGTTACCATGGAAGCATCAACTGATAAATTTGCAGTAGGAAACCATAGTGAAGCATATTCTTGTTACAAGTTTTGCAGGGTAGACAGGTTATGGTCAAATTTCCTTTGTGGGTAATTATTTAATGCAAAATAAAATTATGTTTTTTATAAGCCAAAACTATATTATTGTTGGATAATTAATATAGAATTATTTTTCAAACTTCCTTTTAAATTTTTAGTTTAAAATGATTTTTTAAAATAAAATTAATAAAAATTAAGTTTAAAATTTTTAATTAAAATGATTTATATAATTTGTTATCGAGATTGGTTTTCACATGACTGTTCAATTGTGCCTCATGAATCTTGACTATGCAAGTTAACAATTTTACGAACCATACAAAAAGGAGGATGTTCTAAACATACAAAAAATATGGATAAAAAGTTCATTATTAGATTTAATAATTTTACCAATAAAAATTTCTATCAGTATTTATACTCATTCGGTCAGTATGTATATTACTGATGGGCTCACGGACAAAAACAATCCGCCAACAAAATTCTTCTCAATAATTTATGGTCAATCAGTGAGTTTGTCAATAATAAATATACCGATAGATTTATAGACACTCAAAACACACCAAAAATAAATTTACCCGCTTTATTCCATCTGTATCTCCATCAGTAAATTTAACATATCACCAATAAGAAAACAATGTGTAATGTCATCGGTGTTTTTATCCATCAGTATATCTATAGCTAAATATGACATATCACTGATAAAATATTATCTGTAATTTCATCGGTAAATTAACAGTAGTGGTGGCATTTATAATAATTCTTTTTCAACTCTTTCTCGAATATACCGACGGAGTTATTTCGTCGGTAACCCTGTTAGTAATATTTTAAAAAAAATATTAAACATAAGTAGAAAAATAATAAAAATAATATAAAAATTAAATGTTTATTATAAATTTAAATATTTGTCTGTTCAAATACAATAAATATAAAATAGAGGTGATGTTGGAGGATTTTGGGACCTGGGAAAAATTAGATGGTGCATATATACCACTTACATGTGATCTCATCTTTATTACCAATTTGTGGAGCTCTTCGTAATTAGCAGTGAGTAGTTCACATTTTTCATTAAGACAAGTTGTTCGAGCCTATACTCGTTGGTTTAACATCACTACCAACTCCAGAGTTTGATTGCTCATAATCAATTGCTAGTATCCAATTGTTGATGCACTACGAGTTGTCTGCAAATTCTTGGTTGTAGTGTTAGAGAGATTGTACACTTGATTTCTATTAGATCGACCAGACAATCCTTCCTCCAACACAAATCAGGATCAAGATTCGGATGAGTCGAAAGATCGTCATCATATCTCTCTTTCAACCAATTGTTATATGTATCCGAAGGAAAAATCATCAAATTTAAGGAAATAATAACTTAAGAAAAAAATGATTAAAAACTAACAAACCATAAAAGTATTGAGCTTAGCTATCCATGAATTATTGTACCCTTTTTTGATGAACATTACTCCGCACATGCATTTCAATAAAAAAACTTCATCGAGCTTGGCTAACATCCACAAAGCCATGACCTGGAGGAAAAAAAAATGTTATTAGTTAAATATATTTATAAAAAATTAATAAAAAATGGATGTAATAAAAAAATCTACCATTCATTTTGCATGCAAAATGAATGGAATGAAGTCACTAGTATTTATGGTTACGGAACCGTGAACTCTTCGATTCTGATTTCTCGCACCAGACTGTGACCGTCACATGAAGTGCATGGACATCACATTCTGAATGAATTTCACCTATATAGTCTCTAAGATGTATGGCGATTTGAAATCCTATTAAACCACCAAGTCATTTCAACCTAGAAACTCTATTTCTTTCACATATTTTTTTGCATTCTTTTAAGCCTCATACCAAAAATTACGCAACCTATATGGTATAGATTAATCATCTATTAGTAAATGAAACATAAAATTATAATATTTGAAATAAAAAATATTATCCTGAATCCGATCTTACCTAATTCCAGCTTGATTCTCGTAACGTTATTATCAGCTCTCTCCCATTTAAATTTTACCTTGAAGTAAAAAATTTATAAAAGAAAAATTTCAGTAATTTCAATAAACTAACCAAATTAACATAAAAATTATTCAAATTAATACTAACCTTAAACCTTTAAAATCATGTATCGACCTGTGATTTTCATTCAGGATGTTTAGAAACAATAAGATTTTCATCAATGATTTAAAGGTTGATATTATTATTGTCGCAACCGTAGTGTTTATAAACTTAAAATTGATTTGTTAAATGAAATATTTTTTTCAAAAATTATTAAACATGTCGTTGTGAAAACAAAACAAACATACATTGAAAAATCATCCTTCCACTAAGCCTCGTACTTACAGGTGAATGGATCTCACTATGAAAGGACCTCTCTTCGATGTTGCAACATTTCACTCTACGAGCCTGCATCATTAATAGATGTTTATACCTCAAGTGCTTGTTTTTTGTCGGCACCTAATGACTTGTGGTTATTAGCATCACTGTTACAAGAACTAACAACGATCCTATCATCGCAAGATGTAATAGATTTTTCCCTAGGTATCTACACAAATTAAATGATAAAAAATTAAATAATTTATATTTTGAAAACCATTCGGCAGCACCTTCCCTATATGGTATACTAAAAAATTTTAAACTTGCAAATACACAACATATATACTACAAACTAATTGATTTTATTCAATTTCTTCTAACAATTTAACATAATTCAATTTCATATAAAATTTTTATTTTCTACATGATGATATTTTTAATCCTAAATCTATAAAAAAAAATATGCTAAAATTCAGAATTAAAAATAATAATTAAAACTAATCCTACATATTTAATTAAAATTGAACAAAATTGAAAAAACAAAACAACTAAAATTCAAAAAAATAATGCAAAAATAATAACAATAACAATTAAAATTCAAAATAGTTATTTATAAGAGATAATATTCTTAATCCTAAAATTAATATATATATATATATATATATATATATATATTCTAAATGGGATAAATACAAAAAAATCATTAAAATTAATCCTACATATTTAATTGAAATTGGAAGAAATACAAAATAATAATTAGAATTAATCCTACACATTTAATTGAAATTGAACAACATAGTTGACAAAAAAAAAAACTAAAATTCAACAAAATAATGCAAAACTTATTTCAATAACAACTAAAATTCAACACTTTTATTAATTCATAAAAATATTAATCACACAAAATTGAAAACAAATAATAATGTAAAAAAAATAGAAGAAAAAAGAAATGAAAATTTCTTACTTTAAATACGTGTGCTTAATTTTGGCTTATAATTAAAAAAGAAGAAGATTGTTAATAAACAAAAAAAGAAAAAAGAAAAAAGAAAAAAGAAGAAAAATAACATACATGAGGATGAAAAGAGAAGAGAATGCTTGATTTTCAACCGAGAGAGAGAGAGAGAGAGAGAGAAGAAAAGGGAGAAAAATAAAAAGAAGAAGAAGAAAGAGGGAGATAAAGCCTTATCTATTTTGATTTTGGTCTCTTAATTTAATTTTACTGATAGAATTATCGATGACTTTTTATTTTGTAAGTGAAGTCAATAGAGTTTTCAGAAAGCCCCTCCAAATATTATTGATGACCTTTTATTTTATTGGTGATGTCGTTAGGAAAAAAAATCAATAGTAAAAAGAACATTAATTATTAGTGTATTAAGAAGGGGAACAATTCGTATAGTCTCTGAAATATACTAACAGACATTTCATCGATATACCTGTATATAATGAATTTCATGAACAGTACTAGGAAGAAGAGAAATAGTTCTCATAATCTCTAGAATATACAGACAGAAAAATTTCATCGATATATCTATATGTAATGAACACCATAAATAGTGCAGGGAGAAGAGGAACAATTCTCATAGTGAACAGAATATATCGATAGACACATTCCATCTGTATACCCTTATATAATGTACAATCTATCATTATTTCTAATGGTATAAAACAATATCTGATACCAAATTATATTTGTAATTTTTTATCTATTCATTCTGCAAACACTTCAATTCACAACTACACACACAACACAACATTATAATAATAAAATAAATATTTCTTTGTCATTCAATAATAACAGTTGAAGATAAACATCTATATTTTGACCTACACTATTAAGACCGAGGATGACCGTAAATAAAAATATAAACTATGGTCTCATACATATCCTCGATGGTAAGTTTTAAATTATGAATATCATCAGTCAACAAGAATAAGAAGAAATAAATTATCTGAATGGATGGAATTCCTTTGTATATAATCCAAGAGGCACGTACCTTATCTCCACTGAAAATTGAGGATACAGACTGTTAAAGTGTTTACAGGCTTTATCATCAAAAGAGTGTATCATCACTCCACCCATTTTATCATGTGATTGGTGTCAGGTCATATGCTTAATAGTCTTTTGTGATATGAATAACATCTGTAGTCTAGGTGTGATTGAGAAGTATATAAGTTGTATGGTGTGACTAGTATTCTTTCCTTGTTAATCATGGGTTTATAATGAGAATGCTTAAATGTTCTGTATTCAATCAACTCTATATTTTCAAGATCGAGAGGTTTCATTATTGACTTGGCAGTATAGAAGTTCTCTTTTAGTTTATTCCTTTTAATAAAATGATTTTAGCCCATTTGATAATTCTTTTATAACCGACCTCCCCCAACCTATTATTTGATTTGATGGTGAACACTTATACAATGGTCACTAGTTTACTGTGATTTGTGCAATCATCCTATAATGGTTTGTCAGAATCTTTCAAAAGATAAAAAAAAACTTGGTCATGTCAACGTTAAGTTCTTCATCTATGATTGGACATTGACAGGAATAATTTTGATTCATTCTCGTCACATTCATAACCATATCTTATAAGAATTATGATTGTCATTTATAACTCCATACACGTTACTAGAATAAGAAATTGACCCAACTATCCCTTTTATCATGGTATTGTGAGAAACATATGGTTCTCCATATGCATACCAACATAAGTATTTCACTATAAACTCTTTTTATAGAAAATACATCGTTACAATATTAAATAGAGAAACCTTTTATTTTTACACCTCTTGCATAAATATCTAATACCCCCTCTACTAATATTTTTTGGATTAAATAGTGTATAATTAATAATAACCTAAACTCCATTATAATAATACATCATCTACAACCCTTGGGATGAATCTCTATATATTCATGAATGATCATCTGTTACTTATATCAAACCTATATAAAATAATAATGACAACTTGTATTAATTAACTAAGTTAACTAAATAAATTTGTAAAAATATTGATTTATCTCAAACTTATTTAATCTATTTTAATAGTACTCTTAAGTCATTATCAATTATCTACATGAATTCAAATTTCTACATATTTATTGAAAATTTCAACTTGATAATAATATAAAATATACCCATTAAATAAGCTATTATTTATTTCATCATAAAACACCTAAGTCACAAATTCGACATAAGTTTCATCAATTTATAAACAAATATAATTTTACAAAATTTAAAATAAACCCTAACAAATACAAATTACAAAATTCATACAATAAACTTGTATGAGAAAAAAATTACAAAACAAGTAAAACTCAAACAAAATATATATACTATAAAAATATCCAAGAAAAATTAACATTTTAAAATTGAGTTAAAATAAAAAAAAATGATAGATTTGCTTATTTAAAGTGGAGAACCCTCAATAAAATTTAAATAAAAACACGGATATTGACAAATTGAGTATTGTAGTAACCGGATTTGTTATGAAAGGTTGAATTGTGTTAAGATTAAAGGGGAGTGGGTGGCTATTTGTTGCAAGAAAAAAATGCATAAGAAAGAAGGAGAAATAGAGGAGGGGGAGAGGGGGGTCGATCATCAAGTCATAAATTAAAAATTACAATTGGCATTAATGATGAAATTATTCTATTTGTAACTTTGTTGATATAAAACGATGGGATGACTTTTTTTATTCTTTATTTTCTCACCGCAATTTCCTCGATACATATCAAAATAATTTTTTTATTGATGTTTACTGATGGATCCAGGAATCAAAAGTTTTATCAATAAAGATCATTGCAATATACCCATAAAAAAATTTTGTTGATGTTTTTGTTTATATATGAAAGTTTTCGTTATTGACATGTTTTGGTTTTAGGATTGTGGATTTAAAAGTTTTTTTAAAAAAAATAGAAAATTAATTTACCTTATTTTGCATTGTTTTTTACCATAATTAGAAAGAAATATTGTGTGAGCTCTGCAAGAAAATACCTTGCGAACAAAGAAGAAGAAAATAACAACGTCTTGATTTCAACGCATGGATGTTCCAAGCCGTATGGCCGTATTCAGTCATGGCTTCATGAAATACCAATGGAATTTTGTGAGAATCACTCACCTCGGACGCCATGGCAATCAGGATTTGCATGTTGCTAAAATGCCACATCCGTTTCAGAAATTATAGAATCGTTTTGAAAAATCAATTAAAAAAGAAATAAATAAACTGAAAAGGCAAGCTAATATCTTTAGAATATTCCAATAAAAAATATTTATCAGAAAAAAAAACCTTTTTCCTAAAAGATACTTACGTAGGTACAATGTTTTTTTTTTTTTCATGAAAAAGGAGAGTACTACGTCTCCCAGTCTCAGTATAGGATGGCAGAAGACACACGATGGTCATCAACGATCTCCCTTCCAAGAAATGAGATAAAAATATCGGATTCTTTTGACGTGACAAATAGGTTATGATGGTTACACGGCAACTTGAGGTTTAAAGGCAAAGGCAAAGAGATGCTGATAACTCAGAAATCCATCGTTCTTGCAAAGGTCCCATCTCTTGTCTCCATCCAGCATTCCCTCAATTTCTCTTGACAAACGTGCCTTAAAGGATCGATTTTGGCACTGGAGCACACATCCAGCCGTAAAGCAGAAATTTCCCTCCACGTAAAACGTGCCTTGAAGGATCGTTTTCTCGAGAAGCAAGACCAGTGACATCAAGTCTCTCTTTTTTTAAGACTCACCGACTTATATCCTATCATACTTTTAAAAAATTATAAATTAAAAAAATTAATATTAATATTTTTTTATTTTAATATACTTATATTAAAATTATAAAAAAAATATTTTAATATAAAATCAAGTAAAAAGTGGTTTACAAAGCATTTTATATGATAATTTCAAATATAATTAAAACGCGTTTAAAATTATAATACTAAGAAATATATATAGCGTGATGATAAAAAATTTGAAATTTACATAACAGGTTTTAAGTTCAAGTTAGATAGTAAATCTCTTGTAAAAATTTGGAATAGCCGGAATTTTATTTATTTACTGGACCCACAAAATACATTTCCTGGATATGGAGTTTCCTCGAATAAAAAAAAAAGTATTTAAAATTGTAGTAAAAATTATTTTTTAAAAATACATTAAAATTATATATTTATTTTATTTTAAAAAGTTATTTTTTATATTAATACATAAAAAAATTCAAAAATACTAAAACATTAATTAAAAAATTAATTTTTTTAAAAAATATAATTAAACCATAAAAACAAACACTACCTTACCTTAATGATTGACATGGCTTAGTTTTTAAGACTTCTTTTGCACCATTAATTATTAATTGTAGATATGGTAGTGTGGTTTTAAACTGTGCGGGGTGTTTTTTAAAAGCAATTTAATCTAAAATTTATTAAAATAATATTTTTATAAGAATTTTTTTATGTTAATACATTAAAACCATTAAATAAATCTAAAAAATATGCTTTTTAAGAAATAATTGAAAAGCATAATCTAAAACAAGCACTTTGTCTTAGGAATGGATCGCAATTGAGAATAAACTTATCGCAAGGGGCATTGCTTTCTCATATTCGTGTAAAATCAACTTGCAAAAACTACCTAAAGGCTTCCTTTATATATATATATATAATTGTTTGATCCTTTATATGGGTAACAATGTCATTTTGTAAATTTAATTTTTTTATTGATCAATAAAATCATGTTTATCTACTTTCGGCTTTATAAAACAAGGATGCATGTTTGAATTACTTCGAACAAGGTCTTATGTATTCTTACTTCCATGTATTCATGAGTTTTTTTTTTAACAAGAATATATATTTTCCAATCAATTTGCGATCAATCTTAAAAACATAACATTCATATTATCTTTGAATTTTGAATATAAAAAAAGAAAGCAAGCCTTCTGAATCATGAACCCATCCTTTTATTTTCTGGTAGAATCTGTGTCAAGAGAATTATATGATCGACTAAATTCTCAGTAATTTAACAAGGTAACAAGCAGGTTCGCCACTTGAATAAATTAATCTATATCAACACCCTTTCCCTTTCTTACACAGTATTATTAGATTATAGTATATAGCACGCTGGTTCAGTACATATACAGTAAGCTCTTGCTGGAATTAATATATTATTTGGTTGTTTGATGTATAATCTACATCATCTATTAGAGCTTAGGAGCAGATAAGTAACCATTCTTGACATGATCAATGGAGTTATGTCTATTAATCACAGACCACTAAGTCTTTCTTTATTAAGCGTGAGTTTACTGATCATCAGCTGATTATGACACTCGAAAGAGACAAAAAAGAGAGGGCGGAGATGTATATCTAGAGAACTCATAATTTGATTCACAATTTATCTTTTAGATCAAACTAATCTTAAATCTTCTTTTGAATTTTTCGAGTCCGGTGATCTTTACCTTTCTTACCAATCCTAACAAAGTACCTTTGATGGCGGACGGCATACGGCATAGTTTCGTGCCCGGCCAAACTCTAACACCAAAGCCAAGGTGCGGGTTAGTTAGGTAAACTTAAGTATAAAAAATTAAAGTTAATCTGGTCAGAACTAACTCAGTTTGATTAGGCAAATATCTATTCCAATTAAAAAAAACCTTTCTGAATTGTTCCCCCAGTCAACTAGGTTGGGCTGAGTTATATATATACACATATATGTCTTTTGTTTTTTAATTGGACAATTTATTTTTTATACTTCAAAACTACGCTGAAAATACCAATAGACATATACTTCAATATTCAAGAAAATGAGAGCTGCCGTCCAATTGAAGAATAAAAAAAGAGAAATCAAAATGAAGAGAGTGTAGTATACTAGCCACAACAAAAAAGAAAGTTTTGAGAATTGACAAGGAGACCTTGACCAGTGATAATTCATCACGTCTAAAGTCTATATGTATAGATGCTGACACCCCATGCAAAAGATCTAGTTATATTTTTTTCATTAAAGAGTGTGAAACAAAACTCCAAATTCAAAAGATTTGAAAAGAAAATTGAATGAGGACCACTTTGTTATGTGACCCATCATCATGGAACCATCATGGACTTATGTTGATTAAAGGAAAAACCTATCCTATAGCCAATTGAAACGCAACACTTCATTCGAGGTTGAATATGAATTAACCACATCTTCTCTCCTTCCATCTTTGTTTTTGGCCTGTGGGCTATGTGGTTGTCGAACCAATGTGATTCTTATGCCTTATATTTATCAAAATATTGAAAGATTGCACCCAAGGCAACGATCCAGCGGTGGAATGGCGCCTTGCGCTTTCTGCTGTCACGGGTTCGAGCCTTGGAGTTGCATGCCTGTCAGCCCCGCGCTGTCTTACCTGTCTGCTGGGTTTGCAGGGTGTTCAGTGGGCCGTGGTACGCGTAACCTGGCCCGAACACCCCACGTAAATCAAAAAAAAAATATTGAAAGATTTGTGTGTATTATGAAGACTTAGGCATTGATTTGATTGCGTGTTGATACGTCTTACGAAAGAATTTATGGCATATGATCAAGAGAATGTCAATTCCACTTCATTAATAGATCCATTAAAGTAACCGAAAAAGCAGAGAAAACCATTGATGGGTCCAAAGAATCAGTTCTGACATTGCATCAGGTAAGATTGTGCCGGGCAAAGATGGCGGAGGCACCTTAAAATCGAGGACTTGATATCAATGAATACATTGTATCTGCTTCTAGGACTCCAACCTTTACCAATGAAAGACAGCATCCAAAACCAGATGGTGGCAGCAACGTCTCTTGGCAGCCAATTTCTTTGACAATTTGAATTTTTTTTTTAATAATCATGGATCGTTTCATTTGTCTAATATTTGTGGCTAGAAACAGCAGACTCCCAGAGCACATTATGAACAAGCTACAAGTCTACACCATCACATAACGTAACTGTCCCAATCATGTGGTGGTAATCTTTAAAAATTACTATTCATGAAAAAAACAATTTTTTTATATTTTATTTTTAAATAAAAAACCTTATTTAAAAGTCATTATTTACTATGGTAGTTATTAAAAATTTTAATTAGTTAATAAATATTAAACTTATTGCATAGAAAAAAATATAATCATCCCTTAAGTATCTTATCTGAGATGTATTATATTATTGATTTTATTTTAAATTGCTAAGAATTTATTAAATTATATTATTGATAGTTTGCTTGTAATATTTCTAATTTTAGTGCTAGTAAATATTCAAACACAAGTATTTCCAACTCTAAGATTAGTAAATATTACATCATACAAAAAAACAAGATAATCCTAACTTTAGCGTCAGTGAACAAACTAGTAAAATTTGAATTTAAAACAAAGCATACATGTTTTTTTTTTACTTATATAAAAAGACAGATATGTATCGCATATCATATTTGTATTTCATAGTAAAAATTCACATATTAATTATACAATGAAATAAAAAAAAATACGAGTGACCTACAAATAAATTCAAAAAAGTCCACAATTTATTTTTTGGAATTTTCTAATATATAAAAAAGCATGTTTGGCTAGATATGGGATAAGGCATAAGCGTATATTTTGTCAAACACACCGTTGCCTTAATACAAATTAGGTCAGCTGGGCCTGAGGTCTTAGCTTATGTCGACCTGCTCTCTTTTTTGAGCTGCGTCTAGCCTAACTATATGGGCTGGGCTAGATCTAGCCTGGTCACTTACCTAAACCAATGACCCGGCTAACCATGGTTAGCGAACATGCATAAATTAACTCATGCGTGCACACACAGTAGGAAGATAAGTAAATTAAAGGGAAGAGAATCGAAAAGAGCTTACCTAGAGCTGGTGCATTGTTGCTGGAGTTCTAGAGCAAGATTGGTGCTCGTCTTTCTGTTATTGGCTTCCCCTATCTTCTATTTCCTAGTCTTCTCTTCCTATGTCTTACCTTTTTTCTTGTTCCCTTCCTTTTCTGCTTCTCTTATGCTTTGTGTGTGTGTGTGTTTTTTTTTTTTTTTGTCTATGTTTTCTTTTTCCTTTTTTTTTTCTCTATTCTCTGGTCTCTCTCTGTATACTCATTTTATTTATTATTTTTTCTTTCATTCCTCTGTCCTCTTGGGTTTTTCTTGTCTCTCTAGTTTTCTTCCTTTTTTGTTTGTTTGTTCTTGGTTCTCTCCTCCTCTCTGTGTTCCTTTCACCCCTTTTTTTCGTGACCTTTCTCTAGCTTTTATAAAGCCACAAAATGCCATGCGGTCACCTCTAGATAATGAGATGACCAACTGTTGTTATTGTAGGAGTAATGGTAACAGTCAGTGAGGCATTGTGAGGACGAGCTGGCAGGTATGGCGTTCATTTTTTTTCTTTCTGGTTTGGTGAGATGAAGAGGGTGAATAATGTTCTTTGAAACGACACCATTTTGTTCCTTAACTGAGATGGTGAATTTCAATTTTTTCTCTAATTAGTACTTAAAAGTGTATTTTTAGCAAGGTTTTATGTCATCATTTTGCACTTGAAGTATCAATAACTCCTTAATTAAAGTATGTTTTATCATAACAAATCTAATAACATAAGATACATTTAATTTATGGTAAATGTTTATCCTAAATACAGGCCTATCACATAAATAAAAGGATTAATTGATGAGTAGAAGTACTGAAATTGAAAGGACAAAGAGAGGGTGAAGCTTAGAAAAGAGATGCTGGGGTAGTCCAAACTGGAACACTGTTCTGTAATTGGGTCATATCTGAAACTGTAGATTTCAGATTTAGATTTGCTTTATATGGATGGAAAGCTAAGACATAGGCCTAAAACTTTCATGAAAGGCAAGACAATTTTGTTGTTTTGAAGTCCAAATCTTAATAACAACGTAGAAGTCCGAATCTGTCTTGCAACCTAGATACTGTTTAGTGTTCAGCCCATATCTCGAGTTCTAGAAGTCTAAATGACCTTAATTTTTTTCCCTAGAAAGCTGAAACAATTTCATAGAACTTTCATGGTAAGGTTGGTTCAAATTCTGATATTATCAATGATGTTTTGTTCAGACAAGAAGATAAAGATGCAACCATCAAGTTAAGATGTGGCCACCCACTCAACAATTAGTTATCAAATCAATAGTTTTAAATTTTAGCCTATAAAAGGAGGCATTTGCCATGCATTTAAGCATCTTGGTTTCC
>NW_011499994.1:213872-214524 GCF_000495115.2 Populus euphratica | reverse complement strand
AATCATGAATTCCTAAAAACATTTACAAGTATTATGTTGCAATGTCACGGTCACACAAATTAATTACTCTAGCTTAAAACACAACACATAAGATAGTATAGAGTAAGCAAGAGGTCGATCCCATGAGGAAGGTTTAAGTCAGATTTTTATGCTATATGATATGCAATTTTAGGGGGAATTGTGAAGTTATCTATGCTACGCTATAGTAAACAGAAAGAAACAGTCAATGCTAAATCAAAGAAAACTGAAATTTATCAAGAAAATGAACCTTGGTCACATGTAAACATCCACCTACAGAAATCAGAATTGATCATGGAAATGAAACATCAATTTATACTCTAAATATTTATATTTTCTTATGTTAATTAGTTAATAGATCCGCTGTATAACTAATCTTAACCATCAAACAACCACAGTGTTTGCACTAGTATTTTAATTTAATGGCAACCTTAAGAACTAGATAAGTTGATTAATCAAGAAAACATAACTGTTCGCAGTCCATTTTAATTATCAAGCTTAGTTGCTTCACAAGTTCATACAACGTAACTCCAATTTTGATATCAAACTTAGCAATAAATTATTCACAATAATAACTTAGAGTTCTGCTCTAGCAATTATCAACAACAATCATAGAAAATATGCATAGGAAAAC